>NC_060126.1:386410562-386710562 GCF_021461395.2 Schistocerca americana | reverse complement strand
CGCCGTTGGACAGGTAGCAGACGGCAAGGCGCGCGTTTTCTGCAATTTTTCGGTGATGACAAGCGGCTGATATGCTTGTAAGTGTAGCATATGAAACAAGAATCGTATGAAGCATCCGTAGACAGGTGCTAAAGTCGCAGTATGGCCGCAGGTGACGGTCGTATGATGGGTCTGTAGCCACAACAGGTTGGCAGCAAAGCGAATACCGCTAACTGAAAGCACCCTGCCGTAGCCCCAGTGGCGCAATTGGTTAGCGCACGGTACTTATAAGGCAGTAGCCGTGAGCAATGCCGGGGTTGTGAGTTCGAGCCTCACCTGGGGCATACTTTTATTTCGTAGCAGCTGACTCTGAAAGCATCGGGACGCTAGATTTGAGATGTATCACCTACTTGAGAATCATAAGTGAGCGTGCATTGTAGGTAAGCATCGCGCATTCCTCGGTAGTATAGTGGTTAGTATCCCCGCCTGTCACGCGGGAGACCGGGGTTCGATTCCCCGCCGGGGAGGTGCGATTTTTATATCGCAAAAGTTGCACGTGTGGCCCGAAAGGACTTTAACGTTGTGATCGAGAAATGTAGTTGCTGCAGAATCGTAAGAAAGTCTGCGTCTTAGGAAGTGTTTCTCGTATTCTTCACACCACGTCGTCGTCGTTTCACAACTTACAGGGTTTGCTGTTGACGCTGAATCATCGCACCCGAGGCTTAGTGAACGAGCTCGAAGCACCCAAGAAAAAGAATAATTTTAGCAGAGCGTGGTTTCGATCCACGGACCTCTGGGTTATGGGCCCAGCACGCTTCCACTGCGCCACTCTGCTGCGTGCAGGCGTTCGCCCTCTTCGGTGCGTGACATGGGACACTTGGAAAAGCGTTGTCTGCGTCGCGTACCGATTAATTAACTGTGTGACATCTCTCAGCTTGACTTGTCTCGACTTTGCTCGACTGACGCTACGCTGACGCTTGCACGAAGCGATATTTACCACGATCGTCTCGAGATGCAGCTGCGAGATGCTCAGGATTGACATTGCACTGCACGCAGGCGGAAACATTCGAATGCACTGCCTAGCTACGCGCCCGCAACTAACAAAATGCCGACCCTGCCAGGATTCGAACCTGGAATCTTCTGATCCGTAGTCAGACGCGTTATCCGTTGCGCCACAGGGCCACTGTTCGCGTTTCGTAGTAAGAGGCGGGTACACATCGCGGAGCAACGTGTTCTCGGTGGCTCGCCAACTGCGTGTCGTCCACTGACAACGGCGGCGCGGCCACTCCGGTCTTCCGCACTCTGCAGGGAGCTGCCAAGGAAGGCATCTCTCCTCTAGCTGCTCGGCCATGGTGCGCCTGCATAGCTTAGAGCTTGCCACACATCTGCCCTCGCCGTTGGACAGGTAGCAGACGGCAAGGCGCGCGTTTTCTGCAATTTTTCGGTGATGACAAGCGGCTGATATGCTTGTAAGTGTAGCATATGAAACAAGAATCGTATGAAGCATCCGTAGACAGGTGCTAAAGTCGCAGTATGGCCGCAGGTGACGGTCGTATGATGGGTCTGTAGCCACAACAGGTTGGCAGCAAAGCGAATACCGCTAACTGAAAGCACCCTGCCGTAGCCCCAGTGGCGCAATTGGTTAGCGCACGGTACTTATAAGGCAGTAGCCGTGAGCAATGCCGGGGTTGTGAGTTCGAGCCTCACCTGGGGCATACTTTTATTTCGTAGCAGCTGACTCTGAAAGCATCGGGACGCTAGATTTGAGATGTATCACCTACTTGAGAATCATAAGTGAGCGTGCATTGTAGGTAAGCATCGCGCATTCCTCGGTAGTATAGTGGTTAGTATCCCCGCCTGTCACGCGGGAGACCGGGGTTCGATTCCCCGCCGGGGAGGTGCGATTTTTATATCGCAAAAGTTGCACGTGTGGCCCGAAAGGACTTTAACGTTGTGATCGAGAAATGTAGTTGCTGCAGAATCGTAAGAAAGTCTGCGTCTTAGGAAGTGTTTCTCGTATTCTTCACACCACGTCGTCGTCGTTTCACAACTTACAGGGTTTGCTGTTGACGCTGAATCATCGCACCCGAGGCTTAGTGAACGAGCTCGAAGCACCCAAGAAAAAGAATAATTTTAGCAGAGCGTGGTTTCGATCCACGGACCTCTGGGTTATGGGCCCAGCACGCTTCCACTGCGCCACTCTGCTGCGTGCAGGCGTTCGCCCTCTTCGGTGCGTGACATGGGACACTTGGAAAAGCGTTGTCTGCGTCGCGTACCGATTAATTAACTGTGTGACATCTCTCAGCTTGACTTGTCTCGACTTTGCTCGACTGACGCTACGCTGACGCTTGCACGAAGCGATATTTACCACGATCGTCTCGAGATGCAGCTGCGAGATGCTCAGGATTGACATTGCACTGCACGCAGGCGGAAACATTCGAATGCACTGCCTAGCTACGCGCCCGCAACTAACAAAATGCCGACGCTGCCAGGATTCGAACCTGGAATCTTCTGATCCGTAGTCAGACGCGTTATCCGTTGCGCCACAGGGCCACTGTTCGCGTTTCGTAGTAAGAGGCGGGTACACATCGCGGAGCAACGTGTTCTCGGTGGCTCGCCAACTGCGTGTCGTCCACTGACAACGGCGGCGCGGCCACTCCGGTCTTCCGCACTCTGCAGGGAGCTGCCAAGGAAGGCATCTCTCCTCTAGCTGCTCGGCCATGGTGCGCCTGCATAGCTTAGAGCTTGCCACACATCTGCCCTCGCCGTTGGACAGGTAGCAGACGGCAAGGCGCGCGTTTTCTGCAATTTTTCGGTGATGACAAGCGGCTGATATGCTTGTAAGTGTAGCATATGAAACAAGAATCGTATGAAGCATCCGTAGACAGGTGCTAAAGTCGCAGTATGGCCGCAGGTGACGGTCGTATGATGGGTCTGTAGCCACAACAGGTTGGCAGCAAAGCGAATACCGCTAACTGAAAGCACCCTGCCGTAGCCCCAGTGGCGCAATTGGTTAGCGCACGGTACTTATAAGGCAGTAGCCGTGAGCAATGCCGGGGTTGTGAGTTCGAGCCTCACCTGGGGCATACTTTTATTTCGTAGCAGCTGACTCTGAAAGCATCGGGACGCTAGATTTGAGATGTATCACCTACTTGAGAATCATAAGTGAGCGTGCATTGTAGGTAAGCATCGCGCATTCCTCGGTAGTATAGTGGTTAGTATCCCCGCCTGTCACGCGGGAGACCGGGGTTCGATTCCCCGCCGGGGAGGTGCGATTTTTATATCGCAAAAGTTGCACGTGTGGCCCGAAAGGACATTAACGTTGTGATCGAGAAATGTAGTTGCTGCAGAATCGTAAGAAAGTCTGCGTCTTAGGAAGTGTTTCTCGTATTCTTCACACCACGTCGTCGTCGTTTCACAACTTACAGGGTTTGCTGTTGACGCTGAATCATCGCACCCGAGGCTTAGTGAACGAGCTCGAAGCACCCAAGAAAAAGAATAATTTTAGCAGAGCGTGGTTTCGATCCACGGACCTCTGGGTTATGGGCCCAGCACGCTTCCACTGCGCCACTCTGCTGCGTGCAGGCGTTCGCCCTCTTCGGTGCGTGACATGGGACACTTGGAAAAGCGTTGTCTGCGTCGCGTACCGATTAATTAACTGTGTGACATCTCTCAGCTTGACTTGTCTCGACTTTGCTCGACTGACGCTACGCTGACGCTTGCACGAAGCGATATTTACCACGATCGTCTCGAGATGCAGCTGCGAGATGCTCAGGATTGACATTGCACTGCACGCAGGCGGAAACATTCGAATGCACTGCCTAGCTACGCGCCCGCAACTAACAAAATGCCGACGCTGCCAGGATTCGAACCTGGAATCTTCTGATCCGTAGTCAGACGCGTTATCCGTTGCGCCACAGGGCCACTGTTCGCGTTTCGTAGTAAGAGGCGGGTACACATCGCGGAGCAACGTGTTCTCGGTGGCTCGCCAACTGCGTGTCGTCCACTGACAACGGCGGCGCGGCCACTCCGGTCTTCCGCACTCTGCAGGGAGCTGCCAAGGAAGGCATCTCTCCTCTAGCTGCTCGGCCATGGTGCGCCTGCATAGCTTAGAGCTTGCCACACATCTGCCCTCGCCGTTGGACAGGTAGCAGACGGCAAGGCGCGCGTTTTCTGCAATTTTTCGGTGATGACAAGCGGCTGATATGCTTGTAAGTGTAGCATATGAAACAAGAATCGTATGAAGCATCCGTAGACAGGTGCTAAAGTCGCAGTATGGCCGCAGGTGACGGTCGTATGATGGGTCTGTAGCCACAACAGGTTGGCAGCAAAGCGAATACCGCTAACTGAAAGCACCCTGCCGTAGCCCCAGTGGCGCAATTGGTTAGCGCACGGTACTTATAAGGCAGTAGCCGTGAGCAATGCCGGGGTTGTGAGTTCGAGCCTCACCTGGGGCATACTTTTATTTCGTAGCAGCTGACTCTGAAAGCATCGGGACGCTAGATTTGAGATGTATCACCTACTTGAGAATCATAAGTGAGCGTGCATTGTAGGTAAGCATCGCGCATTCCTCGGTAGTATAGTGGTTAGTATCCCCGCCTGTCACGCGGGAGACCGGGGTTCGATTCCCCGCCGGGGAGGTGCGATTTTTATATCGCAAAAGTTGCACGTGTGGCCCGAAAGGACATTAACGTTGTGATCGAGAAATGTAGTTGCTGCAGAATCGTAAGAAAGTCTGCGTCTTAGGAAGTGTTTCTCGTATTCTTCACACCACGTCGTCGTCGTTTCACAACTTACAGGGTTTGCTGTTGACGCTGAATCATCGCACCCGAGGCTTAGTGAACGAGCTCGAAGCACCCAAGAAAAAGAATAATTTTAGCAGAGCGTGGTTTCGATCCACGGACCTCTGGGTTATGGGCCCAGCACGCTTCCACTGCGCCACTCTGCTGCGTGCAGGCGTTCGCCCTCTTCGGTGCGTGACATGGGACACTTGGAAAAGCGTTGTCTGCGTCGCGTACCGATTAATTAACTGTGTGACATCTCTCAGCTTGACTTGTCTCGACTTTGCTCGACTGACGCTACGCTGACGCTTGCACGAAGCGATATTTACCACGATCGTCTCGAGATGCAGCTGCGAGATGCTCAGGATTGACATTGCACTGCACGCAGGCGGAAACATTCGAATGCACTGCCTAGCTACGCGCCCGCAACTAACAAAATGCCGACCCTGCCAGGATTCGAACCTGGAATCTTCTGATCCGTAGTCAGACGCGTTATCCGTTGCGCCACAGGGCCACTGTTCGCGTTTCGTAGTAAGAGGCGGGTACACATCGCGGAGCAACGTGTTCTCGGTGGCTCGCCAACTGCGTGTCGTCCACTGACAACGGCGGCGCGGCCACTCCGGTCTTCCGCACTCTGCAGGGAGCTGCCAAGGAAGGCATCTCTCCTCTAGCTGCTCGGCCATGGTGCGCCTGCATAGCTTAGAGCTTGCCACACATCTGCCCTCGCCGTTGGACAGGTAGCAGACGGCAAGGCGCGCGTTTTCTGCAATTTTTCGGTGATGACAAGCGGCTGATATGCTTGTAAGTGTAGCATATGAAACAAGAATCGTATGAAGCATCCGTAGACAGGTGCTAAAGTCGCAGTATGGCCGCAGGTGACGGTCGTATGATGGGTCTGTAGCCACAACAGGTTGGCAGCAAAGCGAATACCGCTAACTGAAAGCACCCTGCCGTAGCCCCAGTGGCGCAATTGGTTAGCGCACGGTACTTATAAGGCAGTAGCCGTGACCAATGCCGGGGTTGTGAGTTCGAGCCTCACCTGGGGCATACTTTTATTTCGTAGCAGCTGACTCTGAAAGCATCGGGACGCTAGATTTGAGATGTATCACCTACTTGAGAACCATAAGTGAGCGTGCATTGTAGGTAAGCATCGCGCATTCCTCGGTAGTATAGTGGTTAGTATCCCCGCCTGTCACGCGGGAGACCGGGGTTCGATTCCCCGCCGGGGAGGTGCGATTTTTATATCGCAAAAGTTGCACGTGTGGCCCGAAAGGACATTAACGTTGTGATCGAGAAATGTAGTTGCTGCAGAATCGTAAGAAAGTCTGCGTCTTAGGAAGTGTTTCTCGTATTCTTCACACCACGTCGTCGTCGTTTCACAACTTACAGGGTTTGCTGTTGACGCTGAATCATCGCACCCGAGGCTTAGTGAACGAGCTCGAAGCACCCAAGAAAAAGAATAATTTTAGCAGAGCGTGGTTTCGATCCACGGACCTCTGGGTTACGGGCCCAGCACGCTTCCACTGCGCCACTCTGCTGCGTGCAGGCGTTCGCCCTCTTCGGTGCGTGACAAGGGACACTTGGAAAAGCGTTGTCTGCGTCGCGTACCGATTAATTAACTGTGTGACATCTCTCAGCTTGACTTGTCTCGACTTTGCTCGACTGACGCTACGCTGACGCTTGCACGAAGCGATATTTACCACGATCGTCTCGAGATGCAGCTGCGAGATGCTCAGGATTGACATTGCACTGCACGCAGGCGGAAACATTCGAATGCACTGCCTAGCTACGCGCCCGCAACTAACAAAATGCCGACCCTGCCAGGATTCGAACCTGGAATCTTCTGATCCGTAGTCAGACGCGTTATCCGTTGCGCCACAGGGCCACTGTTCGCGTTTCGTAGTAAGAGGCGGGTACACATCGCGGAGCAACGTGTTCTCGGTGGCTCGCCAACTGCGTGTCGTCCACTGACAACGGCGGCGCGGCCACTCCGGTCTTCCGCACTCTGCAGGGAGCTGCCAAGGAAGGCCTCTCTCCTCTAGCTGCTCGGCCATGGTGCGCCTGCATAGCTTAGAGCTTGCCACACATCTGCCCTCGCCGTTGGACAGGTAGCAGACGGCAAGGCGCGCGTTTTCTGCAATTTTTCGGTGATGACAAGCGGCTGATATGCTTGTAAGTGTAGCATATGAAACAAGAATCGTATGAAGCATCCGTAGACAGGTGCTAAAGTCGCAGTATGGCCGCAGGTGACGGTCGTATGATGGGTCTGTAGCCACAACAGGTTGGCAGCAAAGCGAATACCGCTAACTGAAAGCACCCTGCCGTAGCCCCAGTGGCGCAATTGGTTAGCGCACGGTACTTATAAGGCAGTAGCCGTGAGCAATGCCGGGGTTGTGAGTTCGAGCCTCACCTGGGGCATACTTTTATTTCGTAGCAGCTGACTCTGAAAGCATCGGGACGCTAGATTTGAGATGTATCACCTACTTGAGAACCATAAGTGAGCGTGCATTGTAGGTAAGCATCGCGCATTCCTCGGTAGTATAGTGGTTAGTATCCCCGCCTGTCACGCGGGAGACCGGGGTTCGATTCCCCGCCGGGGAGGTGCGATTTTTATATCGCAAAAGTTGCACGTGTGGCCCGAAAGGACATTAACGTTGTGATCGAGAAATGTAGTTGCTGCAGAATCGTAAGAAAGTCTGCGTCTTAGGAAGTGTTTCTCGTATTCTTCACACCACGTCGTCGTCGTTTCACAACTTACAGGGTTTGCTGTTGACGCTGAATCATCGCACCCGAGGCTTAGTGAACGAGCTCGAAGCACCCAAGAAAAAGAATAATTTTAGCAGAGCGTGGTTTCGATCCACGGACCTCTGGGTTACGGGCCCAGCACGCTTCCACTGCGCCACTCTGCTGCGTGCAGGCGTTCGCCCTCTTCGGTGCGTGACAAGGGACACTTGGAAAAGCGTTGTCTGCGTCGCGTACCGATTAATTAACTGTGTGACATCTCTCAGCTTGACTTGTCTCGACTTTGCTCGACTGACGCTACGCTGACGCTTGCACGAAGCGATATTTACCACGATCGTCTCGAGATGCAGCTGCGAGATGCTCAGGATTGACATTGCACTGCACGCAGGCGGAAACATTCGAATGCACTGCCTAGCTACGCGCCCGCAACTAACAAAATGCCGACCCTGCCAGGATTCGAACCTGGAATCTTCTGATCCGTAGTCAGACGCGTTATCCGTTGCGCCACAGGGCCACTGTTCGCGTTTCGTAGTAAGAGGCGGGTACACATCGCGGAGCAACGTGTTCTCGGTGGCTCGCCAACTGCGTGTCGTCCACTGACAACGGCGGCGCGGCCACTCCGGTCTTCCGCACTCTGCAGGGAGCTGCCAAGGAAGGCCTCTCTCCTCTAGCTGCTCGGCCATGGTGCGCCTGCATAGCTTAGAGCTTGCCACACATCTGCCCTCGCCGTTGGACAGGTAGCAGACGGCAAGGCGCGCGTTTTCTGCAATTTTTCGGTGATGACAAGCGGCTGATATGCTTGTAAGTGTAGCATATGAAACAAGAATCGTATGAAGCATCCGTAGACAGGTGCTAAAGTCGCAGTATGGCCGCAGGTGACGGTCGTATGATGGGTCTGTAGCCACAACAGGTTGGCAGCAAAGCGAATACCGCTAACTGAAAGCACCCTGCCGTAGCCCCAGTGGCGCAATTGGTTAGCGCACGGTACTTATAAGGCAGTAGCCGTGAGCAATGCCGGGGTTGTGAGTTCGAGCCTCACCTGGGGCATACTTTTATTTCGTAGCAGCTGACTCTGAAAGCATCGGGACGCTAGATTTGAGATGTATCACCTACTTGAGAACCATAAGTGAGCGTGCATTGTAGGTAAGCATCGCGCATTCCTCGGTAGTATAGTGGTTAGTATCCCCGCCTGTCACGCGGGAGACCGGGGTTCGATTCCCCGCCGGGGAGGTGCGATTTTTATATCGCAAAAGTTGCACGTGTGGCCCGAAAGGACATTAACGTTGTGATCGAGAAATGTAGTTGCTGCAGAATCGTAAGAAAGTCTGCGTCTTAGGAAGTGTTTCTCGTATTCTTCACACCACGTCGTCGTCGTTTCACAACTTACAGGGTTTGCTGTTGACGCTGAATCATCGCACCCGAGGCTTAGTGAACGAGCTCGAAGCACCCAAGAAAAAGAATAATTTTAGCAGAGCGTGGTTTCGATCCACGGACCTCTGGGTTACGGGCCCAGCACGCTTCCACTGCGCCACTCTGCTGCGTGCAGGCGTTCGCCCTCTTCGGTGCGTGACAAGGGACACTTGGAAAAGCGTTGTCTGCGTCGCGTACCGATTAATTAACTGTGTGACATCTCTCAGCTTGACTTGTCTCGACTTTGCTCGACTGACGCTACGCTGACGCTTGCACGAAGCGATATTTACCACGATCGTCTCGAGATGCAGCTGCGAGATGCTCAGGATTGACATTGCACTGCACGCAGGCGGAAACATTCGAATGCACTGCCTAGCTACGCGCCCGCAACTAACAAAATGCCGACCCTGCCAGGATTCGAACCTGGAATCTTCTGATCCGTAGTCAGACGCGTTATCCGTTGCGCCACAGGGCCACTGTTCGCGTTTCGTAGTAAGAGGCGGGTACACATCGCGGAGCAACGTGTTCTCGGTGGCTCGCCAACTGCGTGTCGTCCACTGACAACGGCGGCGCGGCCACTCCGGTCTTCCGCACTCTGCAGGGAGCTGCCAAGGAAGGCCTCTCTCCTCTAGCTGCTCGGCCATGGTGCGCCTGCATAGCTTAGAGCTTGCCACACATCTGCCCTCGCCGTTGGACAGGTAGCAGACGGCAAGGCGCGCGTTTTCTGCAATTTTTCGGTGATGACAAGCGGCTGATATGCTTGTAAGTGTAGCATATGAAACAAGAATCGTATGAAGCATCCGTAGACAGGTGCTAAAGTCGCAGTATGGCCGCAGGTGACGGTCGTATGATGGGTCTGTAGCCACAACAGGTTGGCAGCAAAGCGAATACCGCTAACTGAAAGCACCCTGCCGTAGCCCCAGTGGCGCAATTGGTTAGCGCACGGTACTTATAAGGCAGTAGCCGTGAGCAATGCCGGGGTTGTGAGTTCGAGCCTCACCTGGGGCATACTTTTATTTCGTAGCAGCTGACTCTGAAAGCATCGGGACGCTAGATTTGAGATGTATCACCTACTTGAGAACCATAAGTGAGCGTGCATTGTAGGTAAGCATCGCGCATTCCTCGGTAGTATAGTGGTTAGTATCCCCGCCTGTCACGCGGGAGACCGGGGTTCGATTCCCCGCCGGGGAGGTGCGATTTTTATATCGCAAAAGTTGCACGTGTGGCCCGAAAGGACATTAACGTTGTGATCGAGAAATGTAGTTGCTGCAGAATCGTAAGAAAGTCTGCGTCTTAGGAAGTGTTTCTCGTATTCTTCACACCACGTCGTCGTCGTTTCACAACTTACAGGGTTTGCTGTTGACGCTGAATCATCGCACCCGAGGCTTAGTGAACGAGCTCGAAGCACCCAAGAAAAAGAATAATTTTAGCAGAGCGTGGTTTCGATCCACGGACCTCTGGGTTACGGGCCCAGCACGCTTCCACTGCGCCACTCTGCTGCGTGCAGGCGTTCGCCCTCTTCGGTGCGTGACAAGGGACACTTGGAAAAGCGTTGTCTGCGTCGCGTACCGATTAATTAACTGTGTGACATCTCTCAGCTTGACTTGTCTCGACTTTGCTCGACTGACGCTACGCTGACGCTTGCACGAAGCGATATTTACCACGATCGTCTCGAGATGCAGCTGCGAGATGCTCAGGATTGACATTGCACTGCACGCAGGCGGAAACATTCGAATGCACTGCCTAGCTACGCGCCCGCAACTAACAAAATGCCGACCCTGCCAGGATTCGAACCTGGAATCTTCTGATCCGTAGTCAGACGCGTTATCCGTTGCGCCACAGGGCCACTGTTCGCGTTTCGTAGTAAGAGGCGGGTACACATCGCGGAGCAACGTGTTCTCGGTGGCTCGCCAACTGCGTGTCGTCCACTGACAACGGCGGCGCGGCCACTCCGGTCTTCCGCACTCTGCAGGGAGCTGCCAAGGAAGGCCTCTCTCCTCTAGCTGCTCGGCCATGGTGCGCCTGCATAGCTTAGAGCTTGCCACACATCTGCCCTCGCCGTTGGACAGGTAGCAGACGGCAAGGCGCGCGTTTTCTGCAATTTTTCGGTGATGACAAGCGGCTGATATGCTTGTAAGTGTAGCATATGAAACAAGAATCGTATGAAGCATCCGTAGACAGGTGCTAAAGTCGCAGTATGGCCGCAGGTGACGGTCGTATGATGGGTCTGTAGCCACAACAGGTTGGCAGCAAAGCGAATACCGCTAACTGAAAGCACCCTGCCGTAGCCCCAGTGGCGCAATTGGTTAGCGCACGGTACTTATAAGGCAGTAGCCGTGAGCAATGCCGGGGTTGTGAGTTCGAGCCTCACCTGGGGCATACTTTTATTTCGTAGCAGCTGACTCTGAAAGCATCGGGACGCTAGATTTGAGATGTATCACCTACTTGAGAACCATAAGTGAGCGTGCATTGTAGGTAAGCATCGCGCATTCCTCGGTAGTATAGTGGTTAGTATCCCCGCCTGTCACGCGGGAGACCGGGGTTCGATTCCCCGCCGGGGAGGTGCGATTTTTATATCGCAAAAGTTGCACGTGTGGCCCGAAAGGACATTAACGTTGTGATCGAGAAATGTAGTTGCTGCAGAATCGTAAGAAAGTCTGCGTCTTAGGAAGTGTTTCTCGTATTCTTCACACCACGTCGTCGTCGTTTCACAACTTACAGGGTTTGCTGTTGACGCTGAATCATCGCACCCGAGGCTTAGTGAACGAGCTCGAAGCACCCAAGAAAAAGAATAATTTTAGCAGAGCGTGGTTTCGATCCACGGACCTCTGGGTTATGGGCCCAGCACGCTTCCACTGCGCCACTCTGCTGCGTGCAGGCGTTCGCCCTCTTCGGTGCGAGACATGGGACACTTGGAAAAGCGTTGTCTGCGTCGCGTACCGATTAATTAACTGTGTGACATCTCTCAGCTTGACTTGTCTCGACTTTGCTCGACTGACGCTACGCTGACGCTTGCACGAAGCGATATTTACCACGATCGTCTCGAGATGCAGCTGCGAGATGCTCAGGATTGACATTGCACTGCACGCAGGCGGAAACATTCGAATGCACTGCCTAGCTACGCGCCCGCAACTAACAAAATGCCGACCCTGCCAGGATTCGAACCTGGAATCTTCTGATCCGTAGTCAGACGCGTTATCCGTTGCGCCACAGGGCCACTGTTCGCGTTTCGTAGTAAGAGGCGGGTACACATCGCGGAGCAACGTGTTCTCGGTGGCTCGCCAACTGCGTGTCGTCCACTGACAACGGCGGCGCGGCCACTCCGGTCTTCCGCACTCTGCAGGGAGCTGCCAAGGAAGGCATCTCTCCTCTAGCTGCTCGGCCATGGTGCGCCTGCATAGCTTAGAGCTTGCCACACATCTGCCCTCGCCGTTGGACAGGTAGCAGACGGCAAGGCGCGCGTTTTCTGCAATTTTTCGGTGATGACAAGCGGCTGATATGCTTGTAAGTGTAGCATATGAAACAAGAATCGTATGAAGCATCCGTAGACAGGTGCTAAAGTCGCAGTATGGCCGCAGGTGACGGTCGTATGATGGGTCTGTAGCCACAACAGGTTGGCAGCAAAGCGAATACCGCTAACTGAAAGCACCCTGCCGTAGCCCCAGTGGCGCAATTGGTTAGCGCACGGTACTTATAAGGCAGTAGCCGTGAGCAATGCCGGGGTTGTGAGTTCGAGCCTCACCTGGGGCATACTTTTATTTCGTAGCAGCTGACTCTGAAAGCATCGGGACGCTAGATTTGAGATGTATCACCTACTTGAGAATCATAAGTGAGCGTGCATTGTAGGTAAGCATCGCGCATTCCTCGGTAGTATAGTGGTTAGTATCCCCGCCTGTCACGCGGGAGACCGGGGTTCGATTCGCCGCCGGGGAGGTGCGATTTTTATATCGCAAAAGTTGCACGTGTGGCCCGAAAGGACATTAACGTTGTGATCGAGAAATGTAGTTGCTGCAGAATCGTAAGAAAGTCTGCGTCTTAGGAAGTGTTTCTCGTATTCTTCACACCACGTCGTCGTCGTTTCACAACTTACAGGGTTTGCTGTTGACGCTGAATCATCGCACCCGAGGCTTAGTGAACGAGCTCGAAGCACCCAAGAAAAAGAATAATTTTAGCAGAGCGTGGTTTCGATCCACGGACCTCTGGGTTATGGGCCCAGCACGCTTCCACTGCGCCACTCTGCTGCGTGCAGGCGTTCGCCCTCTTCGGTGCGAGACATGGGACACTTGGAAAAGCGTTGTCTGCGTCGCGTACCGATTAATTAACTGTGTGACATCTCTCAGCTTGACTTGTCTCGACTTTGCTCGACTGACGCTACGCTGACGCTTGCACGAAGCGATATTTACCACGATCGTCTCGAGATGCAGCTGCGAGATGCTCAGGATTGACATTGCACTGCACGCAGGCGGAAACATTCGAATGCACTGCCTAGCTACGCGCCCGCAACTAACAAAATGCCGACCCTGCCAGGATTCGAACCTGGAATCTTCTGATCCGTAGTCAGACGCGTTATCCGTTGCGCCACAGGGCCACTGTTCGCGTTTCGTAGTAAGAGGCGGGTACACATCGCGGAGCAACGTGTTCTCGGTGGCTCGCCAACTGCGTGTCGTCCACTGACAACGGCGGCGCGGCCACTCCGGTCTTCCGCACTCTGCAGGGAGCTGCCAAGGAAGGCATCTCTCCTCTAGCTGCTCGGCCATGGTGCGCCTGCATAGCTTAGAGCTTGCCACACATCTGCCCTCGCCGTTGGACAGGTAGCAGACGGCAAGGCGCGCGTTTTCTGCAATTTTTCGGTGATGACAAGCGGCTGATATGCTTGTAAGTGTAGCATATGAAACAAGAATCGTATGAAGCATCCGTAGACAGGTGCTAAAGTCGCAGTATGGCCGCAGGTGACGGTCGTATGATGGGTCTGTAGCCACAACAGGTTGGCAGCAAAGCGAATACCGCTAACTGAAAGCACCCTGCCGTAGCCCCAGTGGCGCAATTGGTTAGCGCACGGTACTTATAAGGCAGTAGCCGTGAGCAATGCCGGGGTTGTGAGTTCGAGCCTCACCTGGGGCATACTTTTATTTCGTAGCAGCTGACTCTGAAAGCATCGGGACGCTAGATTTGAGATGTATCACCTACTTGAGAACCATAAGTGAGCGTGCATTGTAGGTAAGCATCGCGCATTCCTCGGTAGTATAGTGGTTAGTATCCCCGCCTGTCACGCGGGAGACCGGGGTTCGATTCCCCGCCGGGGAGGTGCGATTTTTATATCGCAAAAGTTGCACGTGTGGCCCGAAAGGACATTAACGTTGTGATCGAGAAATGTAGTTGCTGCAGAATCGTAAGAAAGTCTGCGTCTTAGGAAGTGTTTCTCGTATTCTTCACACCACGTCGTCGTCGTTTCACAACTTACAGGGTTTGCTGTTGACGCTGAATCATCGCACCCGAGGCTTAGTGAACGAGCTCGAAGCACCCAAGAAAAAGAATAATTTTAGCAGAGCGTGGTTTCGATCCACGGACCTCTGGGTTACGGGCCCAGCACGCTTCCACTGCGCCACTCTGCTGCGTGCAGGCGTTCGCCCTCTTCGGTGCGTGACAAGGGACACTTGGAAAAGCGTTGTCTGCGTCGCGTACCGATTAATTAACTGTGTGACATCTCTCAGCTTGACTTGTCTCGACTTTGCTCGACTGACGCTACGCTGACGCTTGCACGAAGCGATATTTACCACGATCGTCTCGAGATGCAGCTGCGAGATGCTCAGGATTGACATTGCACTGCACGCAGGCGGAAACATTCGAATGCACTGCCTAGCTACGCGCCCGCAACTAACAAAATGCCGACCCTGCCAGGATTCGAACCTGGAATCTTCTGATCCGTAGTCAGACGCGTTATCCGTTGCGCCACAGGGCCACTGTTCGCGTTTCGTAGTAAGAGGCGGGTACACATCGCGGAGCAACGTGTTCTCGGTGGCTCGCCAACTGCGTGTCGTCCACTGACAACGGCGGCGCGGCCACTCCGGTCTTCCGCACTCTGCAGGGAGCTGCCAAGGAAGGCCTCTCTCCTCTAGCTGCTCGGCCATGGTGCGCCTGCATAGCTTAGAGCTTGCCACACATCTGCCCTCGCCGTTGGACAGGTAGCAGACGGCAAGGCGCGCGTTTTCTGCAATTTTTCGGTGATGACAAGCGGCTGATATGCTTGTAAGTGTAGCATATGAAACAAGAATCGTATGAAGCATCCGTAGACAGGTGCTAAAGTCGCAGTATGGCCGCAGGTGACGGTCGTATGATGGGTCTGTAGCCACAACAGGTTGGCAGCAAAGCGAATACCGCTAACTGAAAGCACCCTGCCGTAGCCCCAGTGGCGCAATTGGTTAGCGCACGGTACTTATAAGGCAGTAGCCGTGAGCAATGCCGGGGTTGTGAGTTCGAGCCTCACCTGGGGCATACTTTTATTTCGTAGCAGCTGACTCTGAAAGCATCGGGACGCTAGATTTGAGATGTATCACCTACTTGAGAACCATAAGTGAGCGTGCATTGTAGGTAAGCATCGCGCATTCCTCGGTAGTATAGTGGTTAGTATCCCCGCCTGTCACGCGGGAGACCGGGGTTCGATTCCCCGCCGGGGAGGTGCGATTTTTATATCGCAAAAGTTGCACGTGTGGCCCGAAAGGACATTAACGTTGTGATCGAGAAATGTAGTTGCTGCAGAATCGTAAGAAAGTCTGCGTCTTAGGAAGTGTTTCTCGTATTCTTCACACCACGTCGTCGTCGTTTCACAACTTACAGGGTTTGCTGTTGACGCTGAATCATCGCACCCGAGGCTTAGTGAACGAGCTCGAAGCACCCAAGAAAAAGAATAATTTTAGCAGAGCGTGGTTTCGATCCACGGACCTCTGGGTTATGGGCCCAGCACGCTTCCACTGCGCCACTCTGCTGCGTGCAGGCGTTCGCCCTCTTCGGTGCGAGACATGGGACACTTGGAAAAGCGTTGTCTGCGTCGCGTACCGATTAATTAACTGTGTGACATCTCTCAGCTTGACTTGTCTCGACTTTGCTCGACTGACGCTACGCTGACGCTTGCACGAAGCGATATTTACCACGATCGTCTCGAGATGCAGCTGCGAGATGCTCAGGATTGACATTGCACTGCACGCAGGCGGAAACATTCGAATGCACTGCCTAGCTACGCGCCCGCAACTAACAAAATGCCGACCCTGCCAGGATTCGAACCTGGAATCTTCTGATCCGTAGTCAGACGCGTTATCCGTTGCGCCACAGGGCCACTGTTCGCGTTTCGTAGTAAGAGGCGGGTACACATCGCGGAGCAACGTGTTCTCGGTGGCTCGCCAACTGCGTGTCGTCCACTGACAACGGCGGCGCGGCCACTCCGGTCTTCCGCACTCTGCAGGGAGCTGCCAAGGAAGGCATCTCTCCTCTAGCTGCTCGGCCATGGTGCGCCTGCATAGCTTAGAGCTTGCCACACATCTGCCCTCGCCGTTGGACAGGTAGCAGACGGCAAGGCGCGCGTTTTCTGCAATTTTTCGGTGATGACAAGCGGCTGATATGCTTGTAAGTGTAGCATATGAAACAAGAATCGTATGAAGCATCCGTAGACAGGTGCTAAAGTCGCAGTATGGCCGCAGGTGACGGTCGTATGATGGGTCTGTAGCCACAACAGGTTGGCAGCAAAGCGAATACCGCTAACTGAAAGCACCCTGCCGTAGCCCCAGTGGCGCAATTGGTTAGCGCACGGTACTTATAAGGCAGTAGCCGTGAGCAATGCCGGGGTTGTGAGTTCGAGCCTCACCTGGGGCATACTTTTATTTCGTAGCAGCTGACTCTGAAAGCATCGGGACGCTAGATTTGAGATGTATCACCTACTTGAGAATCATAAGTGAGCGTGCATTGTAGGTAAGCATCGCGCATTCCTCGGTAGTATAGTGGTTAGTATCCCCGCCTGTCACGCGGGAGACCGGGGTTCGATTCCCCGCCGGGGAGGTGCGATTTTTATATCGCAAAAGTTGCACGTGTGGCCCGAAAGGACATTAACGTTGTGATCGAGAAATGTAGTTGCTGCAGAATCGTAAGAAAGTCTGCGTCTTAGGAAGTGTTTCTCGTATTCTTCACACCACGTCGTCGTCGTTTCACAACTTACAGGGTTTGCTGTTGACGCTGAATCATCGCACCCGAGGCTTAGTGAACGAGCTCGAAGCACCCAAGAAAAAGAATAATTTTAGCAGAGCGTGGTTTCGATCCACGGACCTCTGGGTTATGGGCCCAGCACGCTTCCACTGCGCCACTCTGCTGCGTGCAGGAGTTCGCCCTCTTCGGTGCGTGACATGGGACACTTGGAAAAGCGTTGTCTGCGTCGCGTACCGATTAATTAACTGTGTGACATCTCTCAGCTTGACTTGTCTCGACTTTGCTCGACTGACGCTACGCTGACGCTTGCACGAAGCGATATTTACCACGATCGTCTCGAGATGCAGCTGCGAGATGCTCAGGATTGACATTGCACTGCACGCAGGCGGAAACATTCGAATGCACTGCCTAGCTACGCGCCCGCAACTAACAAAATGCCGACCCTGCCAGGATTCGAACCTGGAATCTTCTGATCCGTAGTCAGACGCGTTATCCGTTGCGCCACAGGGCCACTGTTCGCGTTCCGTAGTAAGAGGCGGGTACACATCGCGGAGCAACGTGTTCTCGGTGGCTCGCCAACTGCGTGTCGTCCACTGACAACGGCGGCGCGGCCACTCCGGTCTTCCGCACTCTGCAGGGAGCTGCCAAGGAAGGCATCTCTCCTCTAGCTGCTCGGCCATGGTGCGCCTGCATAGCTTAGAGCTTGCCACACATCTGCCCTCGCCGTTGGACAGGTAGCAGACGGCAAGGCGCGCGTTTTCTGCAATTTTTCGGTGATGACAAGCGGCTGATATGCTTGTAAGTGTAGCATATGAAACAAGAATCGTATGAAGCATCCGTAGACAGGTGCTAAAGTCGCAGTATGGCCGCAGGTGACGGTCGTATGATGGGTCTGTAGCCACAACAGGTTGGCAGCAAAGCGAATACCGCTAACTGAAAGCACACTACCGTAGCCCCAGTGGCGCAATTGGTTAGCGCACGGTACTTATAAGGCAGTAGCCGTGAGCAATGCCGGGGTTGTGAGTTCGAGCCTCACCTGGGGCATACTTTTATTTCGTAGCAGCTGACTCTGAAAGCATCGGGACGCTAGATTTGAGATGTATCACCTACTTGAGAATCATAAGTGAGCGTGCATTGTAGGTAAGCATCGCGCATTCCTCGGTAGTATAGTGGTTAGTATCCCCGCCTGTCACGCGGGAGACCGGGGTTCGATTCCCCGCCGGGGAGGTGCGATTTTTATATCGCAAAAGTTGCACGTGTGGCCCGAAAGGACATTAACGTTGTGATCGAGAAATGTAGTTGCTGCAGAATCGTAAGAAAGTCTGCGTCTTAGGAAGTGTTTCTCGTATTCTTCACACCACGTCGTCGTCGTTTCACAACTTACAGGGTTTGCTGTTGACGCTGAATCATCGCACCCGAGGCTTAGTGAACGAGCTCGAAGCACCCAAGAAAAAGAATAATTTTAGCAGAGCGTGGTTTCGATCCACGGACCTCTGGGTTATGGGCCCAGCACGCTTCCACTGCGCCACTCTGCTGCGTGCAGGCGTTCGCCCTCTTCGGTGCGAGACATGGGACACTTGGAAAAGCGTTGTCTGCGTCGCGTACCGATTAATTAACTGTGTGACATCTCTCAGCTTGACTTGTCTCGACTTTGCTCGACTGACGCTACGCTGACGCTTGCACGAAGCGATATTTACCACGATCGTCTCGAGATGCAGCTGCGAGATGCTCAGGATTGACATTGCACTGCACGCAGGCGGAAACATTCGAATGCACTGCCTAGCTACGCGCCCGCAACTAACAAAATGCCGACCCTGCCAGGATTCGAACCTGGAATCTTCTGATCCGTAGTCAGACGCGTTATCCGTTGCGCCACAGGGCCACTGTTCGCGTTTCGTAGTAAGAGGCGGGTACACATCGCGGAGCAACGTGTTCTCGGTGGCTCGCCAACTGCGTGTCGTCCACTGACAACGGCGGCGCGGCCACTCCGGTCTTCCGCACTCTGCAGGGAGCTGCCAAGGAAGGCATCTCTCCTCTAGCTGCTCGGCCATGGTGCGCCTGCATAGCTTAGAGCTTGCCACACATCTGCCCTCGCCGTTGGACAGGTAGCAGACGGCAAGGCGCGCGTTTTCTGCAATTTTTCGGTGATGACAAGCGGCTGATATGCTTGTAAGTGTAGCATATGAAACAAGAATCGTATGAAGCATCCGTAGACAGGTGCTAAAGTCGCAGTATGGCCGCAGGTGACGGTCGTATGATGGGTCTGTAGCCACAACAGGTTGGCAGCAAAGCGAATACCGCTAACTGAAAGCACCCTGCCGTAGCCCCAGTGGCGCAATTGGTTAGCGCACGGTACTTATAAGGCAGTAGCCGTGAGCAATGCCGGGGTTGTGAGTTCGAGCCTCACCTGGGGCATACTTTTATTTCGTAGCAGCTGACTCTGAAAGCATCGGGACGCTAGATTTGAGATGTATCACCTACTTGAGAATCATAAGTGAGCGTGCATTGTAGGTAAGCATCGCGCATTCCTCGGTAGTATAGTGGTTAGTATCCCCGCCTGTCACGCGGGAGACCGGGGTTCGATTCCCCGCCGGGGAGGTGCGATTTTTATATCGCAAAAGTTGCACGTGTGGCCCGAAAGGACATTAACGTTGTGATCGAGAAATGTAGTTGCTGCAGAATCGTAAGAAAGTCTGCGTCTTAGGAAGTGTTTCTCGTATTCTTCACACCACGTCGTCGTCGTTTCACAACTTACAGGGTTTGCTGTTGACGCTGAATCATCGCACCCGAGGCTTAGTGAACGAGCTCGAAGCACCCAAGAAAAAGAATAATTTTAGCAGAGCGTGGTTTCGATCCACGGACCTCTGGGTTATGGGCCCAGCACGCTTCCACTGCGCCACTCTGCTGCGTGCAGGCGTTCGCCCTCTTCGGTGCGTGACATGGGACACTTGGAAAAGCGTTGTCTGCGTCGCGTACCGATTAATTAACTGTGTGACATCTCTCAGCTTGACTTGTCTCGACTGACGCTACGCTGACGCTTGCACGAAGCGATATTTACCACGATCGTCTCGAGATGCAGCTGCGAGATGCTCAGGATTGACATTGCACTGCACGCAGGCGGAAACATTCGAATGCACTGCCTAGCTACGCGCCCGCAACTAACAAAATGCCGACCCTGCCAGGATTCGAACCTGGAATCTTCTGATCCGTAGTCAGACGCGTTATCCGTTGCGCCACAGGGCCACTGTTCGCGTTCCGTAGTAAGAGGCGGGTACACATCGCGGAGCAACGTGTTCTCGGTGGCTCGCCAACTGCGTGTCGTCCACTGACAACGGCGGCGCGGCCACTCCGGTCTTCCGCACTCTGCAGGGAGCTGCCAAGGAAGGCATCTCTCCTCTAGCTGCTCGGCCATGGTGCGCCTGCATAGCTTAGAGCTTGCCACACATCTGCCCTCGCCGTTGGACAGGTAGCAGACGGCAAGGCGCGCGTTTTCTGCAATTTTTCGGTGATGACAAGCGGCTGATATGCTTGTAAGTGTAGCATATGAAACAAGAATCGTATGAAGCATCCGTAGACAGGTGCTAAAGTCGCAGTATGGCCGCAGGTGACGGTCGTATGATGGGTCTGTAGCCACAACAGGTTGGCAGCAAAGCGAATACCGCTAACTGAAAGCACCCTACCGTAGCCCCAGTGGCGCAATTGGTTAGCGCACGGTACTTATAAGGCAGTAGCCGTGAGCAATGCCGGGGTTGTGAGTTCGAGCCTCACCTGGGGCATACTTTTATTTCGTAGCAGCTGACTCTGAAAGCATCGGGACGCTAGATTTGAGATGTATCACCTACTTGAGAATCATAAGTGAGCGTGCATTGTAGGTAAGCATCGCGCATTCCTCGGTAGTATAGTGGTTAGTATCCCCGCCTGTCACGCGGGAGACCGGGGTTCGATTCCCCGCCGGGGAGGTGCGATTTTTATATCGCAAAAGTTGCACGTGTGGCCCGAAAGGACATTAACGTTGTGATCGAGAAATGTAGTTGCTGCAGAATCGTAAGAAAGTCTGCGTCTTAGGAAGTGTTTCTCGTATTCTTCACACCACGTCGTCGTCGTTTCACAACTTACAGGGTTTGCTGTTGACGCTGAATCATCGCACCCGAGGCTTAGTGAACGAGCTCGAAGCACCCAAGAAAAAGAATAATTTTAGCAGAGCGTGGTTTCGATCCACGGACCTCTGGGTTATGGGCCCAGCACGCTTCCACTGCGCCACTCTGCTGCGTGCAGGCGTTCGCCCTCTTCGGTGCGAGACATGGGACACTTGGAAAAGCGTTGTCTGCGTCGCGTACCGATTAATTAACTGTGTGACATCTCTCAGCTTGACTTGTCTCGACTTTGCTCGACTGACGCTACGCTGACGCTTGCACGAAGCGATATTTACCACGATCGTCTCGAGATGCAGCTGCGAGATGCTCAGGATTGACATTGCACTGCACGCAGGCGGAAACATTCGAATGCACTGCCTAGCTACGCGCCCGCAACTAACAAAATGCCGACCCTGCCAGGATTCGAACCTGGAATCTTCTGATCCGTAGTCAGACGCGTTATCCGTTGCGCCACAGGGCCACTGTTCGCGTTTCGTAGTAAGAGGCGGGTACACATCGCGGAGCAACGTGTTCTCGGTGGCTCGCCAACTGCGTGTCGTCCACTGACAACGGCGGCGCGGCCACTCCGGTCTTCCGCACTCTGCAGGGAGCTGCCAAGGAAGGCATCTCTCCTCTAGCTGCTCGGCCATGGTGCGCCTGCATAGCTTAGAGCTTGCCACACATCTGCCCTCGCCGTTGGACAGGTAGCAGACGGCAAGGCGCGCGTTTTCTGCAATTTTTCGGTGATGACAAGCGGCTGATATGCTTGTAAGTGTAGCATATGAAACAAGAATCCTATGAAGCATCCGTAGACAGGTGCTAAAGTCGCAGTATGGCCGCAGGTGACGGTCGTATGATGGGTCTGTAGCCACAACAGGTTGGCAGCAAAGCGAATACCGCTAACTGAAAGCACCCTGCCGTAGCCCCAGTGGCGCAATTGGTTAGCGCACGGTACTTATAAGGCAGTAGCCGTGAGCAATGCCGGGGTTGTGAGTTCGAGCCTCACCTGGGGCATACTTTTATTTCGTAGCAGCTGACTCTGAAAGCATCGGGACGCTAGATTTGAGATGTATCACCTACTTGAGAACCATAAGTGAGCGTGCATTGTAGGTAAGCATCGCGCATTCCTCGGTAGTATAGTGGTTAGTATCCCCGCCTGTCACGCGGGATACCGGGGTTCGATTCCCCGCCGGGGAGGTGCGATTTTTATATCGCAAAAGTTGCACGTGTGGCCCGAAAGGACATTAACGTTGTGATCGAGAAATGTAGTTGCTGCAGAATCGTAAGAAAGTCTGCGTCTTAGGAAGTGTTTCTCGTATTCTTCACACCACGTCGTCGTCGTTTCACAACTTACAGGGTTTGCTGTTGACGCTGAATCATCGCACCCGAGGCTTAGTGAACGAGCTCGAAGCACCCAAGAAAAAGAATAATTTTAGCAGAGCGTGGTTTCGATCCACGGACCTCTGGGTTATGGGCCCAGCACGCTTCCACTGCGCCACTCTGCTGCGTGCATGCGTTCGCCCTCTTCGGTGCGTGACATGGGACACTTGGAAAAGCGTTGTCTGCGTCGCGTACCGATTAATTAACTGTGTGACATCTCTCAGCTTGACTTGTCTCGACTTTGCTCGACTGACGCTACGCTGACGCTTGCACGAAGCGATATTTACCACGATCGTCTCGAGATGCAGCTGCGAGATGCTCAGGATTGACATTGCACTGCACGCAGGCGGAAACATTCGAATGCACTGCCTAGCTACGCGCCCGCAACTAACAAAATGCCGACCCTGCCAGGATTCGAACCTGGAATCTTCTGATCCGTAGTCAGACGCGTTATCCGTTGCGCCACAGGGCCACTGTTCGCGTTCCGTAGTAAGAGGCGGGTACACATCGCGGAGCAACGTGTTCTCGGTGGCTCGCCAACTGCGTGTCGTCCACTGACAACGGCGGCGCGGCCACTCCGGTCTTCCGCACTCTGCAGGGAGCTGCCAAGGAAGGCATCTCTCCTCTAGCTGCTCGGCCATGGTGCGCCTGCATAGCTTAGAGCTTGCCACACATCTGCCCTCGCCGTTGGACAGGTAGCAGACGGCAAGGCGCGCGTTTTCTGCAATTTTTCGGTGATGACAAGCGGCTGATATGCTTGTAAGTGTAGCATATGAAACAAGAATCGTATGAAGCATCCGTAGACAGGTGCTAAAGTCGCAGTATGGCCGCAGGTGACGGTCGTATGATGGGTCTGTAGCCACAACAGGTTGGCAGCAAAGCGAATACCGCTAACTGAAAGCACCCTGCCGTAGCCCCAGTGGCGCAATTGGTTAGCGCACGGTACTTATAAGGCAGTAGCCGTGAGCAATGCCGGGGTTGTGAGTTCGAGCCTCACCTGGGGCATACTTTTATTTCGTAGCAGCTGACTCTGAAAGCATCGGGACGCTAGATTTGAGATGTATCACCTACTTGAGAATCATAAGTGAGCGTGCATTGTAGGTAAGCATCGCGCATTCCTCGGTAGTATAGTGGTTAGTATCCCCGCCTGTCACGCGGGAGACCGGGGTTCGATTCCCCGCCGGGGAGGTGCGATTTTTATATCGCAAAAGTTGCACGTGTGGCCCGAAAGGACATTAACGTTGTGATCGAGAAATGTAGTTGCTGCAGAATCGTAAGAAAGTCTGCGTCTTAGGAAGTGTTTCTCGTATTCTTCACACCACGTCGTCGTCGTTTCACAACTTACAGGGTTTGCTGTTGACGCTGAATCATCGCACCCGAGGCTTAGTGAACGAGCTCGAAGCACCCAAGAAAAAGAATAATTTTAGCAGAGCGTGGTTTCGATCCACGGACCTCTGGGTTATGGGCCCAGCACGCTTCCACTGCGCCACTCTGCTGCGAGCAGGCGTTCGCCCTCTTCGGTGCGTGACATGGGACACTTGGAAAAGCGTTGTCTGCGTCGCGTACCGATTAATTAACTGTGTGACATCTCTCAGCTTGACTTGTCTCGACTGACGCTACGCTGACGCTTGCACGAAGCGATATTTACCACGATCGTCTCGAGATGCAGCTGCGAGATGCTCAGGATTGACATTGCACTGCACGCAGGCGGAAACATTCGAATGCACTGCCTAGCTACGCGCCCGCAACTAACAAAATGCCGACCCTGCCAGGATTCGAACCTGGAATCTTCTGATCCGTAGTCAGACGCGTTATCCGTTGCGCCACAGGGCCACTGTTCGCGTTTCGTAGTAAGAGGCGGGTACACATCGCGGAGCAACGTGTTCTCGGTGGCTCGCCAACTGCGTGTCGTCCACTGACAACGGCGGCGCGGCCACTCCGGTCTTCCGCACTCTGCAGGGAGCTGCCAAGGAAGGCATCTCTCCTCTAGCTGCTCGGCCATGGTGCGCCTGCATAGCTTAGAGCTTGCCACACATCTGCCCTCGCCGTTGGACAGGTAGCAGACGGCAAGGCGCGCGTTTTCTGCAATTTTTCGGTGATGACAAGCGGCTGATATGCTTGTAAGTGTAGCATATGAAACAAGAATCGTATGAAGCATCCGTAGACAGGTGCTAAAGTCGCAGTATGGCCGCAGGTGACGGTCGTATGATGGGTCTGTAGCCACAACAGGTTGGCAGCAAAGCGAATACCGCTAACTGAAAGCACCCTGCCGTAGCCCCAGTGGCGCAATTGGTTAGCGCACGGTACTTATAAGGCAGTAGCCGTGACCAATGCCGGGGTTGTGAGTTCGAGCCTCACCTGGGGCATACTTTTATTTCGTAGCAGCTGACTCTGAAAGCATCGGGACGCTAGATTTGAGATGTATCACCTACTTGAGAACCATAAGTGAGCGTGCATTGTAGGTAAGCATCGCGCATTCCTCGGTAGTATAGTGGTTAGTATCCCCGCCTGTCACGCGGGATACCGGGGTTCGATTCCCCGCCGGGGAGGTGCGATTTTTATATCGCAAAAGTTGCACGTGTGGCCCGAAAGGACATTAACGTTGTGATCGAGAAATGTAGTTGCTGCAGAATCGTAAGAAAGTCTGCGTCTTAGGAAGTGTTTCTCGTATTCTTCACACCACGTCGTCGTCGTTTCACAACTTACAGGGTTTGCTGTTGACGCTGAATCATCGCACCCGAGGCTTAGTGAACGAGCTCGAAGCACCCAAGAAAAAGAATAATTTTAGCAGAGCGTGGTTTCGATCCACGGACCTCTGGGTTATGGGCCCAGCACGCTTCCACTGCGCCACTCTGCTGCGTGCATGCGTTCGCCCTCTTCGGTGCGTGACATGGGACACTTGGAAAAGCGTTGTCTGCGTCGCGTACCGATTAATTAACTGTGTGACATCTCTCAGCTTGACTTGTCTCGACTTTGCTCGACTGACGCTACGCTGACGCTTGCACGAAGCGATATTTACCACGATCGTCTCGAGATGCAGCTGCGAGATGCTCAGGATTGACATTGCACTGCACGCAGGCGGAAACATTCGAATGCACTGCCTAGCTACGCGCCCGCAACTAACAAAATGCCGACCCTGCCAGGATTCGAACCTGGAATCTTCTGATCCGTAGTCAGACGCGTTATCCGTTGCGCCACAGGGCCACTGTTCGCGTTCCGTAGTAAGAGGCGGGTACACATCGCGGAGCAACGTGTTCTCGGTGGCTCGCCAACTGCGTGTCGTCCACTGACAACGGCGGCGCGGCCACTCCGGTCTTCCGCACTCTGCAGGGAGCTGCCAAGGAAGGCATCTCTCCTCTAGCTGCTCGGCCATGGTGCGCCTGCATAGCTTAGAGCTTGCCACACATCTGCCCTCGCCGTTGGACAGGTAGCAGACGGCAAGGCGCGCGTTTTCTGCAATTTTTCGGTGATGACAAGCGGCTGATATGCTTGTAAGTGTAGCATATGAAACAAGAATCGTATGAAGCATCCGTAGACAGGTGCTAAAGTCGCAGTATGGCCGCAGGTGACGGTCGTATGATGGGTCTGTAGCCACAACAGGTTGGCAGCAAAGCGAATACCGCTAACTGAAAGCACCCTGCCGTAGCCCCAGTGGCGCAATTGGTTAGCGCACGGTACTTATAAGGCAGTAGCCGTGAGCAATGCCGGGGTTGTGAGTTCGAGCCTCACCTGGGGCATACTTTTATTTCGTAGCAGCTGACTCTGAAAGCATCGGGACGCTAGATTTGAGATGTATCACCTACTTGAGAATCATAAGTGAGCGTGCATTGTAGGTAAGCATCGCGCATTCCTCGGTAGTATAGTGGTTAGTATCCCCGCCTGTCACGCGGGAGACCGGGGTTCGATTCCCCGCCGGGGAGGTGCGATTTTTATATCGCAAAAGTTGCACGTGTGGCCCGAAAGGACATTAACGTTGTGATCGAGAAATGTAGTTGCTGCAGAATCGTAAGAAAGTCTGCGTCTTAGGAAGTGTTTCTCGTATTCTTCACACCACGTCGTCGTCGTTTCACAACTTACAGGGTTTGCTGTTGACGCTGAATCATCGCACCCGAGGCTTAGTGAACGAGCTCGAAGCACCCAAGAAAAAGAATAATTTTAGCAGAGCGTGGTTTCGATCCACGGACCTCTGGGTTATGGGCCCAGCACGCTTCCACTGCGCCACTCTGCTGCGAGCAGGCGTTCGCCCTCTTCGGTGCGTGACATGGGACACTTGGAAAAGCGTTGTCTGCGTCGCGTACCGATTAATTAACTGTGTGACATCTCTCAGCTTGACTTGTCTCGACTGACGCTACGCTGACGCTTGCACGAAGCGATATTTACCACGATCGTCTCGAGATGCAGCTGCGAGATGCTCAGGATTGACATTGCACTGCACGCAGGCGGAAACATTCGAATGCACTGCCTAGCTACGCGCCCGCAACTAACAAAATGCCGACCCTGCCAGGATTCGAACCTGGAATCTTCTGATCCGTAGTCAGACGCGTTATCCGTTGCGCCACAGGGCCACTGTTCGCGTTTCGTAGTAAGAGGCGGGTACACATCGCGGAGCAACGTGTTCTCGGTGGCTCGCCAACTGCGTGTCGTCCACTGACAACGGCGGCGCGGCCACTCCGGTCTTCCGCACTCTGCAGGGAGCTGCCAAGGAAGGCATCTCTCCTCTAGCTGCTCGGCCATGGTGCGCCTGCATAGCTTAGAGCTTGCCACACATCTGCCCTCGCCGTTGGACAGGTAGCAGACGGCAAGGCGCGCGTTTTCTGCAATTTTTCGGTGATGACAAGCGGCTGATATGCTTGTAAGTGTAGCATATGAAACAAGAATCGTATGAAGCATCCGTAGACAGGTGCTAAAGTCGCAGTATGGCCGCAGGTGACGGTCGTATGATGGGTCTGTAGCCACAACAGGTTGGCAGCAAAGCGAATACCGCTAACTGAAAGCACCCTGCCGTAGCCCCAGTGGCGCAATTGGTTAGCGCACGGTACTTATAAGGCAGTAGCCGTGACCAATGCCGGGGTTGTGAGTTCGAGCCTCACCTGGGGCATACTTTTATTTCGTAGCAGCTGACTCTGAAAGCATCGGGACGCTAGATTTGAGATGTATCACCTACTTGAGAACCATAAGTGAGCGTGCATTGTAGGTAAGCATCGCGCATTCCTCGGTAGTATAGTGGTTAGTATCCCCGCCTGTCACGCGGGAGACCGGGGTTCGATTCCCCGCCGGGGAGGTGCGATTTTTATATCGCAAAAGTTGCACGTGTGGCCCGAAAGGACATTAACGTTGTGATCGAGAAATGTAGTTGCTGCAGAATCGTAAGAAAGTCTGCGTCTTAGGAAGTGTTTCTCGTATTCTTCACACCACGTCGTCGTCGTTTCACAACTTACAGGGTTTGCTGTTGACGCTGAATCATCGCACCCGAGGCTTAGTGAACGAGCTCGAAGCACCCAACAAAAAGAATAATTTTAGCAGAGCGTGGTTTCGATCCACGGACCTCTGGGTTATGGGCCCAGCACGCTTCCACTGCGCCACTCTGCTGCGTGCAGGCGTTCGCCCTCTTCGGTGCGTGACATGGGACACTTGGAAAAGCGTTGTCTGCGTCGCGTACCGATTAATTAACTGTGTGACATCTCTCAGCTTGACTTGTCTCGACTTTGCTCGACTGACGCTACGCTGACGCTTGCACGAAGCGATATTTACCACGATCGTCTCGAGATGCAGCTGCGAGATGCTCAGGATTGACATTGCACTGCACGCAGGCGGAAACATTCGAATGCACTGCCTAGCTACGCGCCCGCAACTAACAAAATGCCGACCCTGCCAGGATTCGAACCTGGAATCTTCTGATCCGTAGTCAGACGCGTTATCCGTTGCGCCACAGGGCCACTGTTCGCGTTCCGTAGTAAGAGGCGGGTACACATCGCGGAGCAACGTGTTCTCGGTGGCTCGCCAACTGCGTGTCGTCCACTGACAACGGCGGCGCGGCCACTCCGGTCTTCCGCACTCTGCAGGGAGCTGCCAAGGAAGGCATCTCTCCTCTAGCTGCTCGGCCATGGTGCGCCTGCATAGCTTAGAGCTTGCCACACATCTGCCCTCGCCGTTGGACAGGTAGCAGACGGCAAGGCGCGCGTTTTCTGCAATTTTTCGGTGATGACAAGCGGCTGATATGCTTGTAAGTGTAGCATATGAAACAAGAATCGTATGAAGCATCCGTAGACAGGTGCTAAAGTCGCAGTATGGCCGCAGGTGACGGTCGTATGATGGGTCTGTAGCCACAACAGGTTGGCAGCAAAGCGAATACCGCTAACTGAAAGCACCCTGCCGTAGCCCCAGTGGCGCAATTGGTTAGCGCACGGTACTTATAAGGCAGTAGCCGTGAGCAATGCCGGGGTTGTGAGTTCGAGCCTCACCTGGGGCATACTTTTATTTCGTAGCAGCTGACTCTGAAAGCATCGGGACGCTAGATTTGAGATGTATCACCTACTTGAGAATCATAAGTGAGCGTGCATTGTAGGTAAGCATCGCGCATTCCTCGGTAGTATAGTGGTTAGTATCCCCGCCTGTCACGCGGGAGACCGGGGTTCGATTCCCCGCCGGGGAGGTGCGATTTTTATATCGCAAAAGTTGCACGTGTGGCCCGAAAGGACATTAACGTTGTGATCGAGAAATGTAGTTGCTGCAGAATCGTAAGAAAGTCTGCGTCTTAGGAAGTGTTTCTCGTATTCTTCACACCACGTCGTCGTCGTTTCACAACTTACAGGGTTTGCTGTTGACGCTGAATCATCGCACCCGAGGCTTAGTGAACGAGCTCGAAGCACCCAAGAAAAAGAATAATTTTAGCAGAGCGTGGTTTCGATCCACGGACCTCTGGGTTATGGGCCCAGCACGCTTCCACTGCGCCACTCTGCTGCGAGCAGGCGTTCGCCCTCTTCGGTGCGTGACATGGGACACTTGGAAAAGCGTTGTCTGCGTCGCGTACCGATTAATTAACTGTGTGACATCTCTCAGCTTGACTTGTCTCGACTGACGCTACGCTGACGCTTGCACGAAGCGATATTTACCACGATCGTCTCGAGATGCAGCTGCGAGATGCTCAGGATTGACATTGCACTGCACGCAGGCGGAAACATTCGAATGCACTGCCTAGCTACGCGCCCGCAACTAACAAAATGCCGACCCTGCCAGGATTCGAACCTGGAATCTTCTGATCCGTAGTCAGACGCGTTATCCGTTGCGCCACAGGGCCACTGTTCGCGTTCCGTAGTAAGAGGCGGGTACACATCGCGGAGCAACGTGTTCTCGGTGGCTCGCCAACTGCGTGTCGTCCACTGACAACGGCGGCGCGGCCACTCCGGTCTTCCGCACTCTGCAGGGAGCTGCCAAGGAAGGCATCTCTCCTCTAGCTGCTCGGCCATGGTGCGCCTGCATAGCTTAGAGCTTGCCACACATCTGCCCTCGCCGTTGGACAGGTAGCAGACGGCAAGGCGCGCGTTTTCTGCAATTTTTCGGTGATGACAAGCGGCTGATATGCTTGTAAGTGTAGCATATGAAACAAGAATCGTATGAAGCATCCGTAGACAGGTGCTAAAGTCGCAGTATGGCCGCAGGTGACGGTCGTATGATGGGTCTGTAGCCACAACAGGTTGGCAGCAAAGCGAATACCGCTAACTGAAAGCACCCTGCCGTAGCCCCAGTGGCGCAATTGGTTAGCGCACGGTACTTATAAGGCAGTAGCCGTGAGCAATGCCGGGGTTGTGAGTTCGAGCCTCACCTGGGGCATACTTTTATTTCGTAGCAGCTGACTCTGAAAGCATCGGGACGCTAGATTTGAGATGTATCACCTACTTGAGAACCATAAGTGAGCGTGCATTGTAGGTAAGCATCGCGCATTCCTCGGTAGTATAGTGGTTAGTATCCCCGCCTGTCACGCGGGATACCGGGGTTCGATTCCCCGCCGGGGAGGTGCGATTTTTATATCGCAAAAGTTGCACGTGTGGCCCGAAAGGACATTAACGTTGTGATCGAGAAATGTAGTTGCTGCAGAATCGTAAGAAAGTCTGCGTCTTAGGAAGTGTTTCTCGTATTCTTCACACCACGTCGTCGTCGTTTCACAACTTACAGGGTTTGCTGTTGACGCTGAATCATCGCACCCGAGGCTTAGTGAACGAGCTCGAAGCACCCAAGAAAAAGAATAATTTTAGCAGAGCGTGGTTTCGATCCACGGACCTCTGGGTTATGGGCCCAGCACGCTTCCACTGCGCCACTCTGCTGCGTGCATGCGTTCGCCCTCTTCGGTGCGTGACATGGGACACTTGGAAAAGCGTTGTCTGCGTCGCGTACCGATTAATTAACTGTGTGACATCTCTCAGCTTGACTTGTCTCGACTTTGCTCGACTGACGCTACGCTGACGCTTGCACGAAGCGATATTTACCACGATCGTCTCGAGATGCAGCTGCGAGATGCTCAGGATTGACATTGCACTGCACGCAGGCGGAAACATTCGAATGCACTGCCTAGCTACGCGCCCGCAACTAACAAAATGCCGACCCTGCCAGGATTCGAACCTGGAATCTTCTGATCCGTAGTCAGACGCGTTATCCGTTGCGCCACAGGGCCACTGTTCGCGTTCCGTAGTAAGAGGCGGGTACACATCGCGGAGCAACGTGTTCTCGGTGGCTCGCCAACTGCGTGTCGTCCACTGACAACGGCGGCGCGGCCACTCCGGTCTTCCGCACTCTGCAGGGAGCTGCCAAGGAAGGCATCTCTCCTCTAGCTGCTCGGCCATGGTGCGCCTGCATAGCTTAGAGCTTGCCACACATCTGCCCTCGCCGTTGGACAGGTAGCAGACGGCAAGGCGCGCGTTTTCTGCAATTTTTCGGTGATGACAAGCGGCTGATATGCTTGTAAGTGTAGCATATGAAACAAGAATCGTATGAAGCATCCGTAGACAGGTGCTAAAGTCGCAGTATGGCCGCAGGTGACGGTCGTATGATGGGTCTGTAGCCACAACAGGTTGGCAGCAAAGCGAATACCGCTAACTGAAAGCACCCTGCCGTAGCCCCAGTGGCGCAATTGGTTAGCGCACGGTACTTATAAGGCAGTAGCCGTGAGCAATGCCGGGGTTGTGAGTTCGAGCCTCACCTGGGGCATACTTTTATTTCGTAGCAGCTGACTCTGAAAGCATCGGGACGCTAGATTTGAGATGTATCACCTACTTGAGAATCATAAGTGAGCGTGCATTGTAGGTAAGCATCGCGCATTCCTCGGTAGTATAGTGGTTAGTATCCCCGCCTGTCACGCGGGAGACCGGGGTTCGATTCCCCGCCGGGGAGGTGCGATTTTTATATCGCAAAAGTTGCACGTGTGGCCCGAAAGGACATTAACGTTGTGATCGAGAAATGTAGTTGCTGCAGAATCGTAAGAAAGTCTGCGTCTTAGGAAGTGTTTCTCGTATTCTTCACACCACGTCGTCGTCGTTTCACAACTTACAGGGTTTGCTGTTGACGCTGAATCATCGCACCCGAGGCTTAGTGAACGAGCTCGAAGCACCCAAGAAAAAGAATAATTTTAGCAGAGCGTGGTTTCGATCCACGGACCTCTGGGTTATGGGCCCAGCACGCTTCCACTGCGCCACTCTGCTGCGAGCAGGCGTTCGCCCTCTTCGGTGCGTGACATGGGACACTTGGAAAAGCGTTGTCTGCGTCGCGTACCGATTAATTAACTGTGTGACATCTCTCAGCTTGACTTGTCTCGACTGACGCTACGCTGACGCTTGCACGAAGCGATATTTACCACGATCGTCTCGAGATGCAGCTGCGAGATGCTCAGGATTGACATTGCACTGCACGCAGGCGGAAACATTCGAATGCACTGCCTAGCTACGCGCCCGCAACTAACAAAATGCCGACCCTGCCAGGATTCGAACCTGGAATCTTCTGATCCGTAGTCAGACGCGTTATCCGTTGCGCCACAGGGCCACTGTTCGCGTTCCGTAGTAAGAGGCGGGTACACATCGCGGAGCAACGTGTTCTCGGTGGCTCGCCAACTGCGTGTCGTCCACTGACAACGGCGGCGCGGCCACTCCGGTCTTCCGCACTCTGCAGGGAGCTGCCAAGGAAGGCATCTCTCCTCTAGCTGCTCGGCCATGGTGCGCCTGCATAGCTTAGAGCTTGCCACACATCTGCCCTCGCCGTTGGACAGGTAGCAGACGGCAAGGCGCGCGTTTTCTGCAATTTTTCGGTGATGACAAGCGGCTGATATGCTTGTAAGTGTAGCATATGAAACAAGAATCGTATGAAGCATCCGTAGACAGGTGCTAAAGTCGCAGTATGGCCGCAGGTGACGGTCGTATGATGGGTCTGTAGCCACAACAGGTTGGCAGCAAAGCGAATACCGCTAACTGAAAGCACCCTGCCGTAGCCCCAGTGGCGCAATTGGTTAGCGCACGGTACTTATAAGGCAGTAGCCGTGAGCAATGCCGGGGTTGTGAGTTCGAGCCTCACCTGGGGCATACTTTTATTTCGTAGCAGCTGACTCTGAAAGCATCGGGACGCTAGATTTGAGATGTATCACCTACTTGAGAATCATAAGTGAGCGTGCATTGTAGGTAAGCATCGCGCATTCCTCGGTAGTATAGTGGTTAGTATCCCCGCCTGTCACGCGGGAGACCGGGGTTCGATTCCCCGCCGGGGAGGTGCGATTTTTATATCGCAAAAGTTGCACGTGTGGCCCGAAAGGACATTAACGTTGTGATCGAGAAATGTAGTTGCTGCAGAATCGTAAGAAAGTCTGCGTCTTAGGAAGTGTTTCTCGTATTCTTCACACCACGTCGTCGTCGTTTCACAACTTACAGGGTTTGCTGTTGACGCTGAATCATCGCACCCGAGGCTTAGTGAACGAGCTCGAAGCACCCAAGAAAAAGAATAATTTTAGCAGAGCGTGGTTTCGATCCACGGACCTCTGGGTTATGGGCCCAGCACGCTTCCACTGCGCCACTCTGCTGCGTGCAGGCGTTCGCCCTCTTCGGTGCGTGACATGGGACACTTGGAAAAGCGTTGTCTGCGTCGCGTACCGATTAATTAACTGTGTGACATCTCTCAGCTTGACTTGTCTCGACTTTGCTCGACTGACGCTACGCTGACGCTTGCACGAAGCGATATTTACCACGATCGTCTCGAGATGCAGCTGCGAGATGCTCAGGATTGACATTGCACTGCACGCAGGCGGAAACATTCGAATGCACTGCCTAGCTACGCGCCCGCAACTAACAAAATGCCGACCCTGCCAGGATTCGAACCTGGAATCTTCTGATCCGTAGTCAGACGCGTTATCCGTTGCGCCACAGGGCCACTGTTCGCGTTCCGTAGTAAGAGGCGGGTACACATCGCGGAGCAACGTGTTCTCGGTGGCTCGCCAACTGCGTGTCGTCCACTGACAACGGCGGCGCGGCCACTCCGGTCTTCCGCACTCTGCAGGGAGCTGCCAAGGAAGGCATCTCTCCTCTAGCTGCTCGGCCATGGTGCGCCTGCATAGCTTAGAGCTTGCCACACATCTGCCCTCGCCGTTGGACAGGTAGCAGACGGCAAGGCGCGCGTTTTCTGCAATTTTTCGGTGATGACAAGCGGCTGATATGCTTGTAAGTGTAGCATATGAAACAAGAATCGTATGAAGCATCCGTAGACAGGTGCTAAAGTCGCAGTATGGCCGCAGGTGACGGTCGTATGATGGGTCTGTAGCCACAACAGGTTGGCAGCAAAGCGAATACCGCTAACTGAAAGCACCCTACCGTAGCCCCAGTGGCGCAATTGGTTAGCGCACGGTACTTATAAGGCAGTAGCCGTGAGCAATGCCGGGGTTGTGAGTTCGAGCCTCACCTGGGGCATACTTTTATTTCGTAGCAGCTGACTCTGAAAGCATCGGGACGCTAGATTTGAGATGTATCACCTACTTGAGAATCATAAGTGAGCGTGCATTGTAGGTAAGCATCGCGCATTCCTCGGTAGTATAGTGGTTAGTATCCCCGCCTGTCACGCGGGAGACCGGGGTTCGATTCCCCGCCGGGGACGTGCGATTTTTATATCGCAAAAGTTGCACGTGTGGCCCGAAAGGACATTAACGTTGTGATCGAGAAATGTAGTTGCTGCAGAATCGTAAGAAAGTCTGCGTCTTAGGAAGTGTTTCTCGTATTCTTCACACCACGTCGTCGTCGTTTCACAACTTACAGGGTTTGCTGTTGACGCTGAATCATCGCACCCGAGGCTTAGTGAACGAGCTCGAAGCACCCAAGAAAAAGAATAATTTTAGCAGAGCGTGGTTTCGATCCACGGACCTCTGGGTTATGGGCCCAGCACGCTTCCACTGCGCCACTCTGCTGCGTGCAGGCGTTCGCCCTCTTCGGTGCGTGACATGGGACACTTGGAAAAGCGTTGTCTGCGTCGCGTACCGATTAATTAACTGTGTGACATCTCTCAGCTTGACTTGTCTCGACTTTGCTCGACTGACGCTACGCTGACGCTTGCACGAAGCGATATTTACCACGATCGTCTCGAGATGCAGCTGCGAGATGCTCAGGATTGACATTGCACTGCACGCAGGCGGAAACATTCGAATGCACTGCCTAGCTACGCGCCCGCAACTAACAAAATGCCGACCCTGCCAGGATTCGAACCTGGAATCTTCTGATCCGTAGTCAGACGCGTTATCCGTTGCGCCACAGGGCCACTGTTCGCGTTTCGTAGTAAGAGGCGGGTACACATCGCGGAGCAACGTGTTCTCGGTGGCTCGCCAACTGCGTGTCGTCCACTGACAACGGCGGCGCGGCCACTCCGGTCTTCCGCACTCTGCAGGGAGCTGCCAAGGAAGGCATCTCTCCTCTAGCTGCTCGGCCATGGTGCGCCTGCATAGCTTAGAGCTTGCCACACATCTGCCCTCGCCGTTGGACAGGTAGCAGACGGCAAGGCGCGCGTTTTCTGCAATTTTTCGGTGATGACAAGCGGCTGATATGCTTGTAAGTGTAGCATATGAAACAAGAATCGTATGAAGCATCCGTAGACAGGTGCTAAAGTCGCAGTATGGCCGCAGGTGACGGTCGTATGATGGGTCTGTAGCCACAACAGGTTGGCAGCAAAGCGAATACCGCTAACTGAAAGCACCCTGCCGTAGCCCCAGTGGCGCAATTGGTTAGCGCACGGTACTTATAAGGCAGTAGCCGTGAACAATGCCGGGGTTGTGAGTTCGAGCCTCACCTGGGGCATACTTTTATTTCGTAGCAGCTGACTCTGAAAGCATCGGGACGCTAGATTTGAGATGTATCACCTACTTGAGAACCATAAGTGAGCGTGCATTGTAGGTAAGCATCGCGCATTCCTCGGTAGTATAGTGGTTAGTATCCCCGCCTGTCACGCGGGAGACCGGGGTTCGATTCCCCGCCGGGGAGGTGCGATTTTTATATCGCAAAAGTTGCACGTGTGGCCCGAAAGGACATTAACGTTGTGATCGAGAAATGTAGTTGCTGCAGAATCGTAAGAAAGTCTGCGTCTTAGGAAGTGTTTCTCGTATTCTTCACACCACGTCGTCGTCGTTTCACAACTTACAGGGTTTGCTGTTGACGCTGAATCATCGCACCCGAGGCTTAGTGAACGAGCTCGAAGCACCCAAGAAAAAGAATAATTTTAGCAGAGCGTGGTTTCGATCCACGGACCTCTGGGTTATGGGCCCAGCACGCTTCCACTGCGCCACTCTGCTGCGTGCAGGCGTTCGCCCTCTTCGGTGCGTGACATGGGACACTTGGAAAAGCGTTGTCTGCGTCGCGTACCGATTAATTAACTGTGTGACATCTCTCAGCTTGACTTGTCTCGACTTTGCTCGACTGACGCTACGCTGACGCTTGCACGAAGCGATATTTACCACGATCGTCTCGAGATGCAGCTGCGAGATGCTCAGGATTGACATTGCACTGCACGCAGGCGGAAACATTCGAATGCACTGCCTAGCTACGCGCCCGCAACTAACAAAATGCCGACCCTGCCAGGATTCGAACCTGGAATCTTCTGATCCGTAGTCAGACGCGTTATCCGTTGCGCCACAGGGCCACTGTTCGCGTTTCGTAGTAAGAGGCGGGTACACATCGCGGAGCAACGTGTTCTCGGTGGCTCGCCAACTGCGTGTCGTCCACTGACAACGGCGGCGCGGCCACTCCGGTCTTCCGCACTCTGCAGGGAGCTGCCAAGGAAGGCATCTCTCCTCTAGCTGCTCGGCCATGGTGCGCCTGCATAGCTTAGAGCTTGCCACACATCTGCCCTCGCCGTTGGACAGGTAGCAGACGGCAAGGCGCGCGTTTTCTGCAATTTTTCGGTGATGACAAGCGGCTGATATGCTTGTAAGTGTAGCATATGAAACAAGAATCGTATGAAGCATCCGTAGACAGGTGCTAAAGTCGCAGTATGGCCGCAGGTGACGGTCGTATGATGGGTCTGTAGCCACAACAGGTTGGCAGCAAAGCGAATACCGCTAACTGAAAGCACCCTGACGTAGCCCCAGTGGCGCAATTGGTTAGCGTACGGTACTTATAAGGCAGTAGCCGTGAGCAATGCCGGGGTTGTGAGTTCGAGCCTCACCTGGGGCATACTTTTATTTCGTAGCAGCTGACTCTGAAAGCATCGGGACGCTAGATTTGAGATGTATCACCTACTTGAGAACCATAAGTGAGCGTGCATTGTAGGTAAGCATCGCGCATTCCTCGGTAGTATAGTGGTTAGTATCCCCGCCTGTCACGCGGGAGACCGGGGTTCGATTCCCCGCCGGGGAGGTGCGATTTTTATATCGCAAAAGTTGCACGTGTGGCCCGAAAGGACATTAACGTTGTGATCGAGAAATGTAGTTGCTGCAGAATCGTAAGAAAGTCTGCGTCTTAGGAAGTGTTTCTCGTATTCTTCACACCACGTCGTCGTCGTTTCACAACTTACAGGGTTTGCTGTTGACGCTGAATCATCGCACCCGAGGCTTAGTGAACGAGCTCGAAGCACCCAACAAAAAGAATAATTTTAGCAGAGCGTGGTTTCGATCCACGGACCTCTGGGTTATGGGCCCAGCACGCTTCCACTGCGCCACTCTGCTGCGTGCAGGCGTTCGCCCTCTTCGGTGCGTGACATGGGACACTTGGAAAAGCGTTGCCTGCGTCGCGTACCGATTAATTAACTGTGTGACATCTCTCAGCTTGACTTGTCTCGACTTTGCTCGACTGACGCTACGCTGACGCTTGCACGAAGCGATATTTACCACGATCGTCTCGAGATGCAGCTGCGAGATGCTCAGGATTGACATTGCACTGCACGCAGGCGGAAACATTCGAATGCACTGCCTAGCTACGCGCCCGCAACTAACAAAATGCCGACCCTGCCAGGATTCGAACCTGGAATCTTCTGATCCGTAGTCAGACGCGTTATCCGTTGCGCCACAGGGCCACTGTTCGCGTTTCGTAGTAAGAGGCGGGTACACATCGCGGAGCAACGTGTTCTCGGTGGCTCGCCAACTGCGTGTCGTCCACTGACAACGGCGGCGCGGCCACTCCGGTCTTCCGCACTCTGCAGGGAGCTGCCAAGGAAGGCATCTCTCCTCTAGCTGCTCGGCCATGGTGCGCCTGCATAGCTTAGAGCTTGCCACACATCTGCCCTCGCCGTTGGACAGGTAGCAGACGGCAAGGCGCGCGTTTTCTGCAATTTTTCGGTGATGACAAGCGGCTGATATGCTTGTAAGTGTAGCATATGAAACAAGAATCGTATGAAGCATCCGTAGACAGGTGCTAAAGTCGCAGTATGGCCGCAGGTGACGGTCGTATGATGGGTCTGTAGCCACAACAGGTTGGCAGCAAAGCGAATACCGCTAACTGAAAGCACCCTGCCGTAGCCCCAGTGGCGCAATTGGTTAGCGCACGGTACTTATAAGGCAGTAGCCGTGAGCAATGCCGGGGTTGTGAGTTCGAGCCTCACCTGGGGCATACTTTTATTTCGTAGCAGCTGACTCTGAAAGCATCGGGACGCTAGATTTGAGATGTATCACCTACTTGAGAACCATAAGTGAGCGTGCATTGTAGGTAAGCATCGCGCATTCCTCGGTAGTATAGTGGTTAGTATCCCCGCCTGTCACGCGGGAGACCGGGGTTCGATTCCCCGCCGGGGAGGTGCGATTTTTATATCGCAAAAGTTGCACGTGTGGCCCGAAAGGACATTAACGTTGTGATCGAGAAATGTAGTTGCTGCAGAATCGTAAGAAAGTCTGCGTCTTAGGAAGTGTTTCTCGTATTCTTCACACCACGTCGTCGTCGTTTCACAACTTACAGGGTTTGCTGTTGACGCTGAATCATCGCACCCGAGGCTTAGTGAACGAGCTCGAAGCACCCAACAAAAAGAATAATTTTAGCAGAGCGTGGTTTCGATCCACGGACCTCTGGGTTATGGGCCCAGCACGCTTCCACTGCGCCACTCTGCTGCGTGCAGGCGTTCGCCCTCTTCGGTGCGTGACATGGGACACTTGGAAAAGCGTTGTCTGCGTCGCGTACCGATTAATTAACTGTGTGACATCTCTCAGCTTGACTTGTCTCGACTTTGCTCGACTGACGCTACGCTGACGCTTGCACGAAGCGATATTTACCACGATCGTCTCGAGATGCAGCTGCGAGATGCTCAGGATTGACATTGCACTGCACGCAGGCGGAAACATTCGAATGCACTGCCTAGCTACGCGCCCGCAACTAACAAAATGCCGACCCTGCCAGGATTCGAACCTGGAATCTTCTGATCCGTAGTCAGACGCGTTATCCGTTGCGCCACAGGGCCACTGTTCGCGTTTCGTAGTAAGAGGCGGGTACACATCGCGGAGCAACGTGTTCTCGGTGGCTCGCCAACTGCGTGTCGTCCACTGACAACGGCGGCGCGGCCACTCCGGTCTTCCGCACTCTGCAGGGAGCTGCCAAGGAAGGCATCTCTCCTCTAGCTGCTCGGCCATGGTGCGCCTGCATAGCTTAGAGCTTGCCACACATCTGCCCTCGCCGTTGGACAGGTAGCAGACGGCAAGGCGCGCGTTTTCTGCAATTTTTCGGTGATGACAAGCGGCTGATATGCTTGTAAGTGTAGCATATGAAACAAGAATCGTATGAAGCATCCGTAGACAGGTGCTAAAGTCGCAGTATGGCCGCAGGTGACGGTCGTATGATGGGTCTGTAGCCACAACAGGTTGGCAGCAAAGCGAATACCGCTAACTGAAAGCACCCTGCCGTAGCCCCAGTGGCGCAATTGGTTAGCGCACGGTACTTATAAGGCAGTAGCCGTGAGCAATGCCGGGGTTGTGAGTTCGAGCCTCACCTGGGGCATACTTTTATTTCGTAGCAGCTGACTCTGAAAGCATCGGGACGCTAGATTTGAGATGTATCACCTACTTGAGAACCATAAGTGAGCGTGCATTGTAGGTAAGCATCGCGCATTCCTCGGTAGTATAGTGGTTAGTATCCCCGCCTGTCACGCGGGAGACCGGGGTTCGATTCCCCGCCGGGGAGGTGCGATTTTTATATCGCAAAAGTTGCACGTGTGGCCCGAAAGGACATTAACGTTGTGATCGAGAAATGTAGTTGCTGCAGAATCGTAAGAAAGTCTGCGTCTTAGGAAGTGTTTCTCGTATTCTTCACACCACGTCGTCGTCGTTTCACAACTTACAGGGTTTGCTGTTGACGCTGAATCATCGCACCCGAGGCTTAGTGAACGAGCTCGAAGCACCCAACAAAAAGAATAATTTTAGCAGAGCGTGGTTTCGATCCACGGACCTCTGGGTTATGGGCCCAGCACGCTTCCACTGCGCCACTCTGCTGCGTGCAGGCGTTCGCCCTCTTCGGTGCGTGACATGGGACACTTGGAAAAGCGTTGTCTGCGTCGCGTACCGATTAATTAACTGTGTGACATCTCTCAGCTTGACTTGTCTCGACTTTGCTCGACTGACGCTACGCTGACGCTTGCACGAAGCGATATTTACCACGATCGTCTCGAGATGCAGCTGCGAGATGCTCAGGATTGACATTGCACTGCACGCAGGCGGAAACATTCGAATGCACTGCCTAGCTACGCGCCCGCAACTAACAAAATGCCGACCCTGCCAGGATTCGAACCTGGAATCTTCTGATCCGTAGTCAGACGCGTTATCCGTTGCGCCACAGGGCCACTGTTCGCGTTTCGTAGTAAGAGGCGGGTACACATCGCGGAGCAACGTGTTCTCGGTGGCTCGCCAACTGCGTGTCGTCCACTGACAACGGCGGCGCGGCCACTCCGGTCTTCCGCACTCTGCAGGGAGCTGCCAAGGAAGGCATCTCTCCTCTAGCTGCTCGGCCATGGTGCGCCTGCATAGCTTAGAGCTTGCCACACATCTGCCCTCGCCGTTGGACAGGTAGCAGACGGCAAGGCGCGCGTTTTCTGCAATTTTTCGGTGATGACAAGCGGCTGATATGCTTGTAAGTGTAGCATATGAAACAAGAATCGTATGAAGCATCCGTAGACAGGTGCTAAAGTCGCAGTATGGCCGCAGGTGACGGTCGTATGATGGGTCTGTAGCCACAACAGGTTGGCAGCAAAGCGAATACCGCTAACTGAAAGCACCCTGCCGTAGCCCCAGTGGCGCAATTGGTTAGCGCACGGTACTTATAAGGCAGTAGCCGTGAGCAATGCCGGGGTTGTGAGTTCGAGCCTCACCTGGGGCATACTTTTATTTCGTAGCAGCTGACTCTGAAAGCATCGGGACGCTAGATTTGAGATGTATCACCTACTTGAGAACCATAAGTGAGCGTGCATTGTAGGTAAGCATCGCGCATTCCTCGGTAGTATAGTGGTTAGTATCCCCGCCTGTCACGCGGGAGACCGGGGTTCGATTCCCCGCCGGGGAGGTGCGATTTTTATATCGCAAAAGTTGCACGTGTGGCCCGAAAGGACATTAACGTTGTGATCGAGAAATGTAGTTGCTGCAGAATCGTAAGAAAGTCTGCGTCTTAGGAAGTGTTTCTCGTATTCTTCACACCACGTCGTCGTCGTTTCACAACTTACAGGGTTTGCTGTTGACGCTGAATCATCGCACCCGAGGCTTAGTGAACGAGCTCGAAGCACCCAACAAAAAGAATAATTTTAGCAGAGCGTGGTTTCGATCCACGGACCTCTGGGTTACGGGCCCAGCACGCTTCCACTGCGCCACTCTGCTGCGTGCAGGCGTTCGCCCTCTTCGGTGCGTGACATGGGACACTTGGAAAAGCGTTGTCTGCGTCGCGTACCGATTAATTAACTGTGTGACATCTCTCAGCTTGACTTGTCTCGACTTTGCTCGACTGACGCTACGCTGACGCTTGCACGAAGCGATATTTACCACGATCGTCTCGAGATGCAGCTGCGAGATGCTCAGGATTGACATTGCACTGCACGCAGGCGGAAACATTCGAATGCACTGCCTAGCTACGCGCCCGCAACTAACAAAATGCCGACCCTGCCAGGATTCGAACCTGGAATCTTCTGATCCGTAGTCAGACGCGTTATCCGTTGCGCCACAGGGCCACTGTTAGCGTTTCGTAGTAAGAGGCGGGTACACATCGCGGAGCAACGTGTTCTCGGTGGCTCGCCAACTGCGTGTCGTCCACTGACAACGGCGGCGCGGCCACTCCGGTCTTCCGCACTCTGCAGGGAGCTGCCAAGGAAGGCATCTCTCCTCTAGCTGCTCGGCCATGGTGCGCCTGCATAGCTTAGAGCTTGCCACACATCTGCCCTCGCCGTTGGACAGGTAGCAGACGGCAAGGCGCGCGTTTTCTGCAATTTTTCGGTGATGACAAGCGGCTGATATGCTTGTAAGTGTAGCATATGAAACAAGAATCGTATGAAGCATCCGTAGACAGGTGCTAAAGTCGCAGTATGGCCGCAGGTGACGGTCGTATGATGGGTCTGTAGCCACAACAGGTTGGCAGCAAAGCGAATACCGCTAACTGAAAGCACCCTGCCGTAGCCCCAGTGGCGCAATTGGTTAGCGCACGGTACTTATAAGGCAGTAGCCGTGAGCAATGCCGGGGTTGTGAGTTCGAGCCTCACCTGGGGCATACTTTTATTTCGTAGCAGCTGACTCTGAAAGCATCGGGACGCTAGATTTGAGATGTATCACCTACTTGAGAACCATAAGTGAGCGTGCATTGTAGGTAAGCATCGCGCATTCCTCGGTAGTATAGTGGTTAGTATCCCCGCCTGTCACGCGGGAGACCGGGGTTCGATTCCCCGCCGGGGAGGTGCGATTTTTATATCGCAAAAGTTGCACGTGTGGCCCGAAAGGACATTAACGTTGTGATCGAGAAATGTAGTTGCTGCAGAATCGTAAGAAAGTCTGCGTCTTAGGAAGTGTTTCTCGTATTCTTCACACCACGTCGTCGTCGTTTCACAACTTACAGGGTTTGCTGTTGACGCTGAATCATCGCACCCGAGGCTTAGTGAACGAGCTCGAAGCACCCAAGAAAAAGAATAATTTTAGCAGAGCGTGGTTTCGATCCACGGACCTCTGGGTTATGGGCCCAGCACGCTTCCACTGCGCCACTCTGCTGCGTGCAGGCGTTCGCCCTCTTCGGTGCGTGACATGGGACACTTGGAAAAGCGTTGTCTGCGTCGCGTACCGATTAATTAACTGTGTGACATCTCTCAGCTTGACTTGTCTCGACTTTGCTCGACTGACGCTACGCTGACGCTTGCACGAAGCGATATTTACCACGATCGTCTCGAGATGCAGCTGCGAGATGCTCAGGATTGACATTGCACTGCACGCAGGCGGAAACATTCGAATGCACTGCCTAGCTACGCGCCCGCAACTAACAAAATGCCGACCCTGCCAGGATTCGAACCTGGAATCTTCTGATCCGTAGTCAGACGCGTTATCCGTTGCGCCACAGGGACACTGTTCGCGTTTCGTAGTAAGAGGCGGGTACACATCGCGGAGCAACGTGTTCTCGGTGGCTCGCCAACTGCGTGTCGTCCACTGACAACGGCGGCGCGGCCACTCCGGTCTTCCGCACTCTGCAGGGAGCTGCCAAGGAAGGCATCTCTCCTCTAGCTGCTCGGCCATGGTGCGCCTGCATAGCTTAGAGCTTGCCACACATCTGCCCTCGCCGTTGGACAGGTAGCAGACGGCAAGGCGCGCGTTTTCTGCAATTTTTCGGTGATGACAAGCGGCTGATATGCTTGTAAGTGTAGCATATGAAACAAGAATCGTATGAAGCATCCGTAGACAGGTGCTAAAGTCGCAGTATGGCCGCAGGTGACGGTCGTATGATGGGTCTGTAGCCACAACAGGTTGGCAGCAAAGCGAATACCGCTAACTGAAAGCACCCTGCCGTAGCCCCAGTGGCGCAATTGGTTAGCGCACGGTACTTATAAGGCAGTAGCCGTGAGCAATGCCGGGGTTGTGAGTTCGAGCCTCACCTGGGGCATACTTTTATTTCGTAGCAGCTGACTCTGAAAGCATCGGGACGCTAGATTTGAGATGTATCACCTACTTGAGAACCATAAGTGAGCGTGCATTGTAGGTAAGCATCGCGCATTCCTCGGTAGTATAGTGGTTAGTATCCCCGCCTGTCACGCGGGAGACCGGGGTTCGATTCCCCGCCGGGGAGGTGCGATTTTTATATCGCAAAAGTTGCACGTGTGGCCCGAAAGGACATTAACGTTGTGATCGAGAAATGTAGTTGCTGCAGAATCGTAAGAAAGTCTGCGTCTTAGGAAGTGTTTCTCGTATTCTTCACACCACGTCGTCGTCGTTTCACAACTTACAGGGTTTGCTGTTGACGCTGAATCATCGCACCCGAGGCTTAGTGAACGAGCTCGAAGCACCCAACAAAAAGAATAATTTTAGCAGAGCGTGGTTTCGATCCACGGACCTCTGGGTTATGGGCCCAGCACGCTTCCACTGCGCCACTCTGCTGCGTGCAGGCGTTCGCCCTCTTCGGTGCGTGACATGGGACACTTGGAAAAGCGTTGTCTGCGTCGCGTACCGATTAATTAACTGTGTGACATCTCTCAGCTTGACTTGTCTCGACTTTGCTCGACTGACGCTACGCTGACGCTTGCACGAAGCGATATTTACCACGATCGTCTCGAGATGCAGCTGCGAGATGCTCAGGATTGACATTGCACTGCACGCAGGCGGAAACATTCGAATGCACTGCCTAGCTACGCGCCCGCAACTAACAAAATTCCGACCCTGCCAGGATTCGAACCTGGAATCTTCTGATCCGTAGTCAGACGCGTTATCCGTTGCGCCACAGGGCCACTGTTCGCGTTTCGTAGTAAGAGGCGGGTACACATCGCGGAGCAACGTGTTCTCGGTGGCTCGCCAACTGCGTGTCGTCCACTGACAACGGCGGCGCGGCCACTCCGGTCTTCCGCACTCTGCAGGGAGCTGCCAAGGAAGGCATCTCTCCTCTAGCTGCTCGGCCATGGTGCGCCTGCATAGCTTAGAGCTTGCCACACATCTGCCCTCGCCGTTGGACAGGTAGCAGACGGCAAGGCGCGCGTTTTCTGCAATTTTTCGGTGATGACAAGCGGCTGATATGCTTGTAAGTGTAGCATATGAAACAAGAATCGTATGAAGCATCCGTAGACAGGTGCTAAAGTCGCAGTATGGCCGCAGGTGACGGTCGTATGATGGGTCTGTAGCCACAACAGGTTGGCAGCAAAGCGAATACCGCTAACTGAAAGCACCCTGCCGTAGCCCCAGTGGCGCAATTGGTTAGCGCACGGTACTTATAAGGCAGTAGCCGTGAGCAATGCCGGGGTTGTGAGTTCGAGCCTCACCTGGGGCATACTTTTATTTCGTAGCAGCTGACTCTGAAAGCATCGGGACGCTAGATTTGAGATGTATCACCTACTTGAGAACCATAAGTGAGCGTGCATTGTAGGTAAGCATCGCGCATTCCTCGGTAGTATAGTGGTTAGTATCCCCGCCTGTCACGCGGGAGACCGGGGTTCGATTCCCCGCCGGGGAGGTGCGATTTTTATATCGCAAAAGTTGCACGTGTGGCCCGAAAGGACATTAACGTTGTGATCGAGAAATGTAGTTGCTGCAGAATCGTAAGAAAGTCTGCGTCTTAGGAAGTGTTTCTCGTATTCTTCACACCACGTCGTCGTCGTTTCACAACTTACAGGGTTTGCTGTTGACGCTGAATCATCGCACCCGAGGCTTAGTGAACGAGCTCGAAGCACCCAAGAAAAAGAATAATTTTAGCAGAGCGTGGTTTCGATCCACGGACCTCTGGGTTATGGGCCCAGCACGCTTCCACTGCGCCACTCTGCTGCGTGCAGGCGTTCGCCCTCTTCGGTGCGTGACATGGGACACTTGGAAAAGCGTTGTCTGCGTCGCGTACCGATTAATTAACTGTGTGACATCTCTCAGCTTGACTTGTCTCGACTTTGCTCGACTGACGCTACGCTGACGCTTGCACGAAGCGATATTTACCACGATCGTCTCGAGATGCAGCTGCGAGATGCTCAGGATTGACATTGCACTGCACGCAGGCGGAAACATTCGAATGCACTGCCTAGCTACGCGCCCGCAACTAACAAAATGCCGACCCTGCCAGGATTCGAACCTGGAATCTTCTGATCCGTAGTCAGACGCGTTATCCGTTGCGCCACAGGGCCACTGTTCGCGTTTCGTAGTAAGAGGCGGGTACACATCGCGGAGCAACGTGTTCTCGGTGGCTCGCCAACTGCGTGTCGTCCACTGACAACGGCGGCGCGGCCACTCCGGTCTTCCGCACTCTGCAGGGAGCTGCCAAGGAAGGCATCTCTCCTCTAGCTGCTCGGCCATGGTGCGCCTGCATAGCTTAGAGCTTGCCACACATCTGCCCTCGCCGTTGGACAGGTAGCAGACGGCAAGGCGCGCGTTTTCTGCAATTTTTCGGTGATGACAAGCGGCTGATATGCTTGTAAGTGTAGCATATGAAACAAGAATCGTATGAAGCATCCGTAGACAGGTGCTAAAGTCGCAGTATGGCCGCAGGTGACGGTCGTATGATGGGTCTGTAGCCACAACAGGTTGGCAGCAAAGCGAATACCGCTAACTGAAAGCACCCTGCCGTAGCCCCAGTGGCGCAATTGGTTAGCGCACGGTACTTATAAGGCAGTAGCCGTGAGCAATGCCGGGGTTGTGAGTTCGAGCCTCACCTGGGGCATACTTTTATTTCGTAGCAGCTGACTCTGAAAGCATCGGGACGCTAGATTTGAGATGTATCACCTACTTGAGAACCATAAGTGAGCGTGCATTGTAGGTAAGCATCGCGCATTCCTCGGTAGTATAGTGGTTAGTATCCCCGCCTGTCACGCGGGAGACCGGGGTTCGATTCCCCGCCGGGGAGGTGCGATTTTTATATCGCAAAAGTTGCACGTGTGGCCCGAAAGGACATTAACGTTGTGATCGAGAAATGTAGTTGCTGCAGAATCGTAAGAAAGTCTGCGTCTTAGGAAGTGTTTCTCGTATTCTTCACACCACGTCGTCGTCGTTTCACAACTTACAGGGTTTGCTGTTGACGCTGAATCATCGCACCCGAGGCTTAGTGAACGAGCTCGAAGCACCCAACAAAAAGAATAATTTTAGCAGAGCGTGGTTTCGATCCACGGACCTCTGGGTTATGGGCCCAGCACGCTTCCACTGCGCCACTCTGCTGCGTGCAGGCGTTCGCCCTCTTCGGTGCGTGACATGGGACACTTGGAAAAGCGTTGTCTGCGTCGCGTACCGATTAATTAACTGTGTGACATCTCTCAGCTTGACTTGTCTCGACTTTGCTCGACTGACGCTACGCTGACGCTTGCACGAAGCGATATTTACCACGATCGTCTCGAGATGCAGCTGCGAGATGCTCAGGATTGACATTGCACTGCACGCAGGCGGAAACATTCGAATGCACTGCCTAGCTACGCGCCCGCAACTAACAAAATGCCGACCCTGCCAGGATTCGAACCTGGAATCTTCTGATCCGTAGTCAGACGCGTTATCCGTTGCGCCACAGGGCCACTGTTCGCGTTTCGTAGTAAGAGGCGGGTACACATCGCGGAGCAACGTGTTCTCGGTGGCTCGCCAACTGCGTGTCGTCCACTGACAACGGCGGCGCGGCCACTCCGGTCTTCCGCACTCTGCAGGGAGCTGCCAAGGAAGGCATCTCTCCTCTAGCTGCTCGGCCATGGTGCGCCTGCATAGCTTAGAGCTTGCCACACATCTGCCCTCGCCGTTGGACAGGTAGCAGACGGCAAGGCGCGCGTTTTCTGCAATTTTTCGGTGATGACAAGCGGCTGATATGCTTGTAAGTGTAGCATATGAAACAAGAATCGTATGAAGCATCCGTAGACAGGTGCTAAAGTCGCAGTATGGCCGCAGGTGACGGTCGTATGATGGGTCTGTAGCCACAACAGGTTGGCAGCAAAGCGAATACCGCTAACTGAAAGCACCCTGCCGTAGCCCCAGTGGCGCAATTGGTTAGCGCACGGTACTTATAAGGCAGTAGCCGTGAGCAATGCCGGGGTTGTGAGTTCGAGCCTCACCTGGGGCATACTTTTATTTCGTAGCAGCTGACTCTGAAAGCATCGGGACGCTAGATTTGAGATGTATCACCTACTTGAGAACCATAAGTGAGCGTGCATTGTAGGTAAGCATCGCGCATTCCTCGGTAGTATAGTGGTTAGTATCCCCGCCTGTCACGCGGGAGACCGGGGTTCGATTCCCCGCCGGGGAGGTGCGATTTTTATATCGCAAAAGTTGCACGTGTGGCCCGAAAGGACATTAACGTTGTGATCGAGAAATGTAGTTGCTGCAGAATCGTAAGAAAGTCTGCGTCTTAGGAAGTGTTTCTCGTATTCTTCACACCACGTCGTCGTCGTTTCACAACTTACAGGGTTTGCTGTTGACGCTGAATCATCGCACCCGAGGCTTAGTGAACGAGCTCGAAGCACCCAAGAAAAAGAATAATTTTAGCAGAGCGTGGTTTCGATCCACGGACCTCTGGGTTATGGGCCCAGCACGCTTCCACTGCGCCACTCTGCTGCGTGCAGGCGTTCGCCCTCTTCGGTGCGTGACATGGGACACTTGGAAAAGCGTTGTCTGCGTCGCGTACCGATTAATTAACTGTGTGACATCTCTCAGCTTGACTTGTCTCGACTTTGCTCGACTGACGCTACGCTGACGCTTGCACGAAGCGATATTTACCACGATCGTCTCGAGATGCAGCTGCGAGATGCTCAGGATTGACATTGCACTGCACGCAGGCGGAAACATTCGAATGCACTGCCTAGCTACGCGCCCGCAACTAACAAAATGCCGACCCTGCCAGGATTCGAACCTGGAATCTTCTGATCCGTAGTCAGACGCGTTATCCGTTGCGCCACAGGGACACTGTTCGCGTTTCGTAGTAAGAGGCGGGTACACATCGCGGAGCAACGTGTTCTCGGTGGCTCGCCAACTGCGTGTCGTCCACTGACAACGGCGGCGCGGCCACTCCGGTCTTCCGCACTCTGCAGGGAGCTGCCAAGGAAGGCATCTCTCCTCTAGCTGCTCGGCCATGGTGCGCCTGCATAGCTTAGAGCTTGCCACACATCTGCCCTCGCCGTTGGACAGGTAGCAGACGGCAAGGCGCGCGTTTTCTGCAATTTTTCGGTGATGACAAGCGGCTGATATGCTTGTAAGTGTAGCATATGAAACAAGAATCGTATGAAGCATCCGTAGACAGGTGCTAAAGTCGCAGTATGGCCGCAGGTGACGGTCGTATGATGGGTCTGTAGCCACAACAGGTTGGCAGCAAAGCGAATACCGCTAACTGAAAGCACCCTGCCGTAGCCCCAGTGGCGCAATTGGTTAGCGCACGGTACTTATAAGGCAGTAGCCGTGAGCAATGCCGGGGTTGTGAGTTCGAGCCTCACCTGGGGCATACTTTTATTTCGTAGCAGCTGACTCTGAAAGCATCGGGACGCTAGATTTGAGATGTATCACCTACTTGAGAACCATAAGTGAGCGTGCATTGTAGGTAAGCATCGCGCATTCCTCGGTAGTATAGTGGTTAGTATCCCCGCCTGTCACGCGGGAGACCGGGGTTCGATTCCCCGCCGGGGAGGTGCGATTTTTATATCGCAAAAGTTGCACGTGTGGCCCGAAAGGACATTAACGTTGTGATCGAGAAATGTAGTTGCTGCAGAATCGTAAGAAAGTCTGCGTCTTAGGAAGTGTTTCTCGTATTCTTCACACCACGTCGTCGTCGTTTCACAACTTACAGGGTTTGCTGTTGACGCTGAATCATCGCACCCGAGGCTTAGTGAACGAGCTCGAAGCACCCAACAAAAAGAATAATTTTAGCAGAGCGTGGTTTCGATCCACGGACCTCTGGGTTATGGGCCCAGCACGCTTCCACTGCGCCACTCTGCTGCGTGCAGGCGTTCGCCCTCTTCGGTGCGTGACATGGGACACTTGGAAAAGCGTTGTCTGCGTCGCGTACCGATTAATTAACTGTGTGACATCTCTCAGCTTGACTTGTCTCGACTTTGCTCGACTGACGCTACGCTGACGCTTGCACGAAGCGATATTTACCACGATCGTCTCGAGATGCAGCTGCGAGATGCTCAGGATTGACATTGCACTGCACGCAGGCGGAAACATTCGAATGCACTGCCTAGCTACGCGCCCGCAACTAACAAAATGCCGACCCTGCCAGGATTCGAACCTGGAATCTTCTGATCCGTAGTCAGACGCGTTATCCGTTGCGCCACAGGGCCACTGTTCGCGTTTCGTAGTAAGAGGCGGGTACACATCGCGGAGCAACGTGTTCTCGGTGGCTCGCCAACTGCGTGTCGTCCACTGACAACGGCGGCGCGGCCACTCCGGTCTTCCGCACTCTGCAGGGAGCTGCCAAGGAAGGCATCTCTCCTCTAGCTGCTCGGCCATGGTGCGCCTGCATAGCTTAGAGCTTGCCACACATCTGCCCTCGCCGTTGGACAGGTAGCAGACGGCAAGGCGCGCGTTTTCTGCAATTTTTCGGTGATGACAAGCGGCTGATATGCTTGTAAGTGTAGCATATGAAACAAGAATCGTATGAAGCATCCGTAGACAGGTGCTAAAGTCGCAGTATGGCCGCAGGTGACGGTCGTATGATGGGTCTGTAGCCACAACAGGTTGGCAGCAAAGCGAATACCGCTAACTGAAAGCACCCTGCCGTAGCCCCAGTGGCGCAATTGGTTAGCGCACGGTACTTATAAGGCAGTAGCCGTGAGCAATGCCGGGGTTGTGAGTTCGAGCCTCACCTGGGGCATACTTTTATTTCGTAGCAGCTGACTCTGAAAGCATCGGGACGCTAGATTTGAGATGTATCACCTACTTGAGAACCATAAGTGAGCGTGCATTGTAGGTAAGCATCGCGCATTCCTCGGTAGTATAGTGGTTAGTATCCCCGCCTGTCACGCGGGAGACCGGGGTTCGATTCCCCGCCGGGGAGGTGCGATTTTTATATCGCAAAAGTTGCACGTGTGGCCCGAAAGGACATTAACGTTGTGATCGAGAAATGTAGTTGCTGCAGAATCGTAAGAAAGTCTGCGTCTTAGGAAGTGTTTCTCGTATTCTTCACACCACGTCGTCGTCGTTTCACAACTTACAGGGTTTGCTGTTGACGCTGAATCATCGCACCCGAGGCTTAGTGAACGAGCTCGAAGCACCCAAGAAAAAGAATAATTTTAGCAGAGCGTGGTTTCGATCCACGGACCTCTGGGTTATGGGCCCAGCACGCTTCCACTGCGCCACTCTGCTGCGTGCAGGCGTTCGCCCTCTTCGGTGCGTGACATGGGACACTTGGAAAAGCGTTGTCTGCGTCGCGTACCGATTAATTAACTGTGTGACATCTCTCAGCTTGACTTGTCTCGACTTTGCTCGACTGACGCTACGCTGACGCTTGCACGAAGCGATATTTACCACGATCGTCTCGAGATGCAGCTGCGAGATGCTCAGGATTGACATTGCACTGCACGCAGGCGGAAACATTCGAATGCACTGCCTAGCTACGCGCCCGCAACTAACAAAATGCCGACCCTGCCAGGATTCGAACCTGGAATCTTCTGATCCGTAGTCAGACGCGTTATCCGTTGCGCCACAGGGACACTGTTCGCGTTTCGTAGTAAGAGGCGGGTACACATCGCGGAGCAACGTGTTCTCGGTGGCTCGCCAACTGCGTGTCGTCCACTGACAACGGCGGCGCGGCCACTCCGGTCTTCCGCACTCTGCAGGGAGCTGCCAAGGAAGGCATCTCTCCTCTAGCTGCTCGGCCATGGTGCGCCTGCATAGCTTAGAGCTTGCCACACATCTGCCCTCGCCGTTGGACAGGTAGCAGACGGCAAGGCGCGCGTTTTCTGCAATTTTTCGGTGATGACAAGCGGCTGATATGCTTGTAAGTGTAGCATATGAAACAAGAATCGTATGAAGCATCCGTAGACAGGTGCTAAAGTCGCAGTATGGCCGCAGGTGACGGTCGTATGATGGGTCTGTAGCCACAACAGGTTGGCAGCAAAGCGAATACCGCTAACTGAAAGCACCCTGACGTAGCCCCAGTGGCGCAATTGGTTAGCGCACGGTACTTATAAGGCAGTAGCCGTGAGCAATGCCGGGGTTGTGAGTTCGAGCCTCACCTGGGGCATACTTTTATTTCGTAGCAGCTGACTCTGAAAGCATCGGGACGCTAGATTTGAGATGTATCACCTACTTGAGAACCATAAGTGAGCGTGCATTGTAGGTAAGCATCGCGCATTCCTCGGTAGTATAGTGGTTAGTATCCCCGCCTGTCACGCGGGAGACCGGGGTTCGATTCCCCGCCGGGGAGGTGCGATTTTTATATCGCAAAAGTTGCACGTGTGGCCCGAAAGGACATTAACGTTGTGATCGAGAAATGTAGTTGCTGCAGAATCGTAAGAAAGTCTGCGTCTTAGGAAGTGTTTCTCGTATTCTTCACACCACGTCGTCGTCGTTTCACAACTTACAGGGTTTGCTGTTGACGCTGAATCATCGCACCCGAGGCTTAGTGAACGAGCTCGAAGCACCCAACAAAAAGAATAATTTTAGCAGAGCGTGGTTTCGATCCACGGACCTCTGGGTTATGGGCCCAGCACGCTTCCACTGCGCCACTCTGCTGCGTGCAGGCGTTCGCCCTCTTCGGTGCGTGACATGGGACACTTGGAAAAGCGTTGTCTGCGTCGCGTACCGATTAATTAACTGTGTGACATCTCTCAGCTTGACTTGTCTCGACTTTGCTCGACTGACGCTACGCTGACGCTTGCACGAAGCGATATTTACCACGATCGTCTCGAGATGCAGCTGCGAGATGCTCAGGATTGACATTGCACTGCACGCAGGCGGAAACATTCGAATGCACTGCCTAGCTACGCGCCCGCAACTAACAAAATGCCGACCCTGCCAGGATTCGAACCTGGAATCTTCTGATCCGTAGTCAGACGCGTTATCCGTTGCGCCACAGGGACACTGTTCGCGTTTCGTAGTAAGAGGCGGGTACACATCGCGGAGCAACGTGTTCTCGGTGGCTCGCCAACTGCGTGTCGTCCACTGACAACGGCGGCGCGGCCACTCCGGTCTTCCGCACTCTGCAGGGAGCTGCCAAGGAAGGCATCTCTCCTCTAGCTGCTCGGCCATGGTGCGCCTGCATAGCTTAGAGCTTGCCACACATCTGCCCTCGCCGTTGGACAGGTAGCAGACGGCAAGGCGCGCGTTTTCTGCAATTTTTCGGTGATGACAAGCGGCTGATATGCTTGTAAGTGTAGCATATGAAACAAGAATCGTATGAAGCATCCGTAGACAGGTGCTAAAGTCGCAGTATGGCCGCAGGTGACGGTCGTATGATGGGTCTGTAGCCACAACAGGTTGGCAGCAAAGCGAATACCGCTAACTGAAAGCACCCTGACGTAGCCCCAGTGGCGCAATTGGTTAGCGCACGGTACTTATAAGGCAGTAGCCGTGAGCAATGCCGGGGTTGTGAGTTCGAGCCTCACCTGGGGCATACTTTTATTTCGTAGCAGCTGACTCTGAAAGCATCGGGACGCTAGATTTGAGATGTATCACCTACTTGAGAACCATAAGTGAGCGTGCATTGTAGGTAAGCATCGCGCATTCCTCGGTAGTATAGTGGTTAGTATCCCCGCCTGTCACGCGGGAGACCGGGGTTCGATTCCCCGCCGGGGAGGTGCGATTTTTATATCGCAAAAGTTGCACGTGTGGCCCGAAAGGACATTAACGTTGTGATCGAGAAATGTAGTTGCTGCAGAATCGTAAGAAAGTCTGCGTCTTAGGAAGTGTTTCTCGTATTCTTCACACCACGTCGTCGTCGTTTCACAACTTACAGGGTTTGCTGTTGACGCTGAATCATCGCACCCGAGGCTTAGTGAACGAGCTCGAAGCACCCAACAAAAAGAATAATTTTAGCAGAGCGTGGTTTCGATCCACGGACCTCTGGGTTATGGGCCCAGCACGCTTCCACTGCGCCACTCTGCTGCGTGCAGGCGTTCGCCCTCTTCGGTGCGTGACATGGGACACTTGGAAAAGCGTTGTCTGCGTCGCGTACCGATTAATTAACTGTGTGACATCTCTCAGCTTGACTTGTCTCGACTTTGCTCGACTGACGCTACGCTGACGCTTGCACGAAGCGATATTTACCACGATCGTCTCGAGATGCAGCTGCGAGATGCTCAGGATTGACATTGCACTGCACGCAGGCGGAAACATTCGAATGCACTGCCTAGCTACGCGCCCGCAACTAACAAAATGCCGACCCTGCCAGGATTCGAACCTGGAATCTTCTGATCCGTAGTCAGACGCGTTATCCGTTGCGCCACAGGGACACTGTTCGCGTTTCGTAGTAAGAGGCGGGTACACATCGCGGAGCAACGTGTTCTCGGTGGCTCGCCAACTGCGTGTCGTCCACTGACAACGGCGGCGCGGCCACTCCGGTCTTCCGCACTCTGCAGGGAGCTGCCAAGGAAGGCATCTCTCCTCTAGCTGCTCGGCCATGGTGCGCCTGCATAGCTTAGAGCTTGCCACACATCTGCCCTCGCCGTTGGACAGGTAGCAGACGGCAAGGCGCGCGTTTTCTGCAATTTTTCGGTGATGACAAGCGGCTGATATGCTTGTAAGTGTAGCATATGAAACAAGAATCGTATGAAGCATCCGTAGACAGGTGCTAAAGTCGCAGTATGGCCGCAGGTGACGGTCGTATGATGGGTCTGTAGCCACAACAGGTTGGCAGCAAAGCGAATACCGCTAACTGAAAGCACCCTGACGTAGCCCCAGTGGCGCAATTGGTTAGCGCGCGGTACTTATAAGGCAGTAGCCGTGAGCAATGCCGGGGTTGTGAGTTCGAGCCTCACCTGGGGCATACTTTTATTTCGTAGCAGCTGACTCTGAAAGCATCGGGACGCTAGATTTGAGATGTATCACCTACTTGAGAACCATAAGTGAGCGTGCATTGTAGGTAAGCATCGCGCATTCCTCGGTAGTATAGTGGTTAGTATCCCCGCCTGTCACGCGGGAGACCGGGGTTCGATTCCCCGCCGGGGAGGTGCGATTTTTATATCGCAAAAGTTGCACGTGTGGCCCGAAAGGACATTAACGTTGTGATCGAGAAATGTAGTTGCTGCAGAATCGTAAGAAAGTCTGCGTCTTAGGAAGTGTTTCTCGTATTCTTCACACCACGTCGTCGTCGTTTCACAACTTACAGGGTTTGCTGTTGACGCTGAATCATCGCACCCGAGGCTTAGTGAACGAGCTCGAAGCACCCAACAAAAAGAATAATTTTAGCAGAGCGTGGTTTCGATCCACGGACCTCTGGGTTATGGGCCCAGCACGCTTCCACTGCGCCACTCTGCTGCGTGCAGGCGTTCGCCCTCTTCGGTGCGTGACATGGGACACTTGGAAAAGCGTTGTCTGCGTCGCGTACCGATTAATTAACTGTGTGACATCTCTCAGCTTGACTTGTCTCGACTTTGCTCGACTGACGCTACGCTGACGCTTGCACGAAGCGATATTTACCACGATCGTCTCGAGATGCAGCTGCGAGATGCTCAGGATTGACATTGCACTGCACGCAGGCGGAAACATTCGAATGCACTGCCTAGCTACGCGCCCGCAACTAACAAAATGCCGACCCTGCCAGGATTCGAACCTGGAATCTTCTGATCCGTAGTCAGACGCGTTATCCGTTGCGCCACAGGGCCACTGTTCGCGTTTCGTAGTAAGAGGCGGGTACACATCGCGGAGCAACGTGTTCTCGGTGGCTCGCCAACTGCGTGTCGTCCACTGACAACGGCGGCGCGGCCACTCCGGTCTTCCGCACTCTGCAGGGAGCTGCCAAGGAAGGCATCTCTCCTCTAGCTGCTCGGCCATGGTGCGCCTGCATAGCTTAGAGCTTGCCACACATCTGCCCTCGCCGTTGGACAGGTAGCAGACGGCAAGGCGCGCGTTTTCTGCAATTTTTCGGTGATGACAAGCGGCTGATATGCTTGTAAGTGTAGCATATGAAACAAGAATCGTATGAAGCATCCGTAGACAGGTGCTAAAGTCGCAGTATGGCCGCAGGTGACGGTCGTATGATGGGTCTGTAGCCACAACAGGTTGGCAGCAAAGCGAATACCGCTAACTGAAGGCATCCTGACGTAGCCCCAGTGGCGCAATTGGTTAGCGCACGGTACTTATAAGGCAGTAGCCGTGAGCAATGCCGGGGTTGTGAGTTCGAGCCTCACCTGGGGCATACTTTTATTTCGTAGCAGCTGACTCTGAAAGCATCGGGACGCTAGATTTGAGATGTATCACCTACTTGAGAACCATAAGTGAGCGTGCATTGTAGGTAAGCATCGCGCATTCCTCGGTAGTATAGTGGTTAGTATCCCCGCCTGTCACGCGGGAGACCGGGGTTCGATTCCCCGCCGGGGAGGTGCGATTTTTATATCGCAAAAGTTGCACGTGTGGCCCGAAAGGACATTAACGTTGTGATCGAGAAATGTAGTTGCTGCAGAATCGTAAGAAAGTCTGCGTCTTAGGAAGTGTTTCTCGTATTCTTCACACCACGTCGTCGTCGTTTCACAACTTACAGGGTTTGCTGTTGACGCTGAATCATCGCACCCGAGGCTTAGTGAACGAGCTCGAAGCACCCAAGAAAAAGAATAATTTTAGCAGAGCGTGGTTTCGATCCACGGACCTCTGGGTTATGGGCCCAGCACGCTTCCACTGCGCCACTCTGCTGCGTGCAGGCGTTCGCCCTCTTCGGTGCGTGACATGGGACACTTGGAAAAGCGTTGTCTGCGTCGCGTACCGATTAATTAACTGTGTGACATCTCTCAGCTTGACTTGTCTCGACTTTGCTCGACTGACGCTACGCTGACGCTTGCACGAAGCGATATTTACCACGATCGTCTCGAGATGCAGCTGCGAGATGCTCAGGATTGACATTGCACTGCACGCAGGCGGAAACATTCGAATGCACTGCCTAGCTACGCGCCCGCAACTAACAAAATGCCGACCCTGCCAGGATTCGAACCTGGAATCTTCTGATCCGTAGTCAGACGCGTTATCCGTTGCGCCACAGGGCCACTGTTCGCGTTTCGTAGTAAGAGGCGGGTACACATCGCGGAGCAACGTGTTCTCGGTGGCTCGCCAACTGCGTGTCGTCCACTGACAACGGCGGCGCGGCCACTCCGGTCTTCCGCACTCTGCAGGGAGCTGCCAAGGAAGGCATCTCTCCTCTAGCTGCTCGGCCATGGTGCGCCTGCATAGCTTAGAGCTTGCCACACATCTGCCCTCGCCGTTGGACAGGTAGCAGACGGCAAGGCGCGCGTTTTCTGCAATTTTTCGGTGATGACAAGCGGCTGATATGCTTGTAAGTGTAGCATATGAAACAAGAATCGTATGAAGCATCCGTAGACAGGTGCTAAAGTCGCAGTATGGCCGCAGGTGACGGTCGTATGATGGGTCTGTAGCCACAACAGGTTGGCAGCAAAGCGAATACCGCTAACTGAAAGCACCCTGCTGTAGCCCCAGTGACAGTTCCGCTTCAGACGCGACAGCGATAGGACGTGCCTCAGCTTCCGTGCCGTCGTAGCGCCGCAAGCCGTGTTTACGTCGCTTCTTGTGGCTGTGATTGTGCGTTTTCTCGTGTTACTTCGAGTTTTTGTCTTTCCTCGTCGTCTTGTTTCTCTTACTAGCGGTTCCGTCGCTTATCGCTACAGTTATGGCTAAATCGGTTCCCCGGCAGAATACATTATGTTTTGAGTTTGACAAAGGCATCGTTTCGTGTGCAACCAAAGTCCCTGGAAATTCATGAGTGAATTGTGGATATAATTGGGATAACTTCAGACCAGGTTCACACAGTGCACTATGATATGGCGGATTACTGTTTCTTTGTCAAGTTTCTCACTGCGTTACAACTGGAAAAAATCTTGCAGAAAACTGGAGGAAAGGCGGAATTCCATCATCGAGACCAGTCGGTGAGTACCGTGATAATCACCAATGCCGATGTAGAATATAAACAGGTTCTGGTATTCAATTTGCCACCAGAAGTTGAAAATTACCTGTTGAAAGATGTTCTTGCTAAGTACGGTGATATGCGGCAAATCAGAATGGAAAAATGGTCTAGCCAACACAAATTGCAATGCTACAGTGGGGTTCGTTCTGTTGATATGCGCATGAAAGTTAATATTCCCTCGAATATCGTGGTCTGTGGCTATAAAGCACATGTCGTTTATAGTGGGTAAGTAGAAACTTGTTATATTTGTAACGAGAGCGGACATTTACGCAGTGATTGTCCTCGGCGTGTTTTCATGCTTAAAAACACCTTCCAAAAACGCCATAGGTTTTCACTAGCTGATATTATGACCCAACATCAGAATTTGGGGGAGACAACTTTGCAACCCAGTACGTCAGAGGCCGTTGAACCCGATCTTAGCAGCAAGTCCTTCCCGCCTTTAGCGCAAAAGAGCGAGAAGCTTCCACTTGCTGTCAGCACAACGTTATCGGTCGGTAACAAACGACGCCGTACCTGTGATGATAGTGGAACTGATGAAGAGTTGTCGGCCAACGACCAGAACTCTGTCACGGACGCGATCCCTCCCTCGCAGGAAACCCTTGCCGTAGACAACATAGATGAGGGCTCCGACGCCGCTGCTTCCACGGCGGCGTCGGTCAACAACAGTGCCAAGCAGTGTTTACAGCTGACTGTTGTGACGCCGCCGGCCGGCCCGCCACAACTCGACTTGGATGCACAACAAGAGGACGACCGTCCGATGTCGGCTCTACAGCCACACGACGAGGAAGTTGGTCTGGAGACCGTTGTAAACACCAACCTGCCCCTCAATGAACACAACCACCCTGAGAAGCCGGAAGACTATTTACCAACAGACCGTGTAGGTACAAACACACACACCTTGCCTTCCGCCGCCGCGATTTCGCACGAGTTAGCTACAATGGAGGAAGCCGGCACTCCGACTACCGATTTCAGTCATGATCCGCCCACCCCACCTTCTGTCATGGAACTCCCGGCTGGTGGACGACGGAAAACTAAACCCAAACCAAATGTCTCCGCAGCCCGAAGGAAGACTCCGAATAAAGGAGCCGAGGAATCTGGACGCGAACCTGGCAATGTAACTTCGCAGTCTGACAGTGCGATGGACTGGGCCGTTAATGCAATGCAGCTTTCTTCCTCCTCCGATGGGCACGACCCAGGCATATAAATTTCTGTCTCTTAATATTAACAAGATCACGTCAGCTCTGAAAACAGCGTTGTTGCGACAGTTTATCTACGACTCTGAAGCCGATGTTGTACTCCTACAGGAAGTGTCTATATTAAGTCTCACCGTCCCTGGTTTTCATACGATAGCTAATGTAACGAAAGACACGAGCACAGGCACAGCCATTTTATTACACGAGGGCATCCCTGTTCGAAGTATTGAAATACTCGAGTGTGGTAGAGGTATTGCTTGTCGGATTTTTGACGTCACCATAGTGAACATCTACGCTCCGCCTGGTTCAACTCAGAAATCCGACAGAGCCAAATTTTTCAAAGAAGACATCATCTATTTGTTGCGACGGAACCCATCACAATTAATACTTAGTGGCGACTTCAATTGTGTCCTCAATCGAAAAGATCAGTCTCCGAACTTCAATTACTGTCGGGAACTGCATGATCTGGTACGTCATCTGCGAATGCAGGATGCATGGGAACTAAGGAACCCCACTAAGGTTAAATTTACGTACTTTGCTTCGACGGCATGCAGCCGCCTTGATCGGATGTACGTCACGGCGAATATCTGCCATCGTGTTCTCGACACGGATGTCATTCCAGCTAGCTTTTCAGACCATTGTGCCCTTTCCGTAACGATCAGTTTAGACAGACAACGGACTCACCGATTCCGGAATCAATGGAGCTTCAATGGTTCTCTCCTGACGGATAATTACATACAAGATGTTATTCATGCGACGTGGACGGACTGTCTCAAGCGCCGTTGTAAGTACGCTACCAATATCGCCTGGTGGAATGAGGTAGTCAAACGGAGGATGAGACAAACTCTGAAAAATTGTGGCTGGCAACGAGCCCAGGATACCAAACGGACCATCGATTTTTACCAGACGGTATTGCGGGAGTTGTATACACAAGCAACCGTAACGAATACGAACTTGGAAGGGATCAAGAAAATCAAAGCCAAACTACTAGCCATCAAGCGTACACAACTGGCGGGGCTGCGGACCAAAGCTAAAACCAAATCGCTCAAAGAAGACGAAGTCACGTCCCTGTACCACCTTATAAAGCACCGTGCGAACCGCCAGAGAAAGTTTATTGAGGAACTTGAGACCGATTATGGGGTCCTCCTCACTCATCAGAGGGATATCCTTCGCGCCGTTCACGAATATTTTACTCAACTGTACTCGCAATGTGCTACCCGTGGGAATGCTGACACTGAGCCCTTCTGTACTCCACCTTCAGAAGTCACGCACGCCGATAACTGCGCGATATTGCAAGATTTTGATGCGGATGACGTCCTGGACCTGATCACTGGTTCCCCGTCATACAAATCCCCCGGCCCTGATGGGCTGCCGAAAGAATTCTATGTGCGCTTCTGGCCTCTCATTGGACAAGCCTTTACAACAGTCCTCAACGAGGTGATGAGCGGGACTCACTTGCCGGCAGGCCTCAAGGAAGGCAGAATTGCCTTGGTTCCCAAACGTCAACACCGGAAAAATCTTGATCATTATCGTCCGATAACTTTACTGAATTTCGATTATAAAACTTTTGCCAGAGCACTAAATAGCAGACTAACGGAGGTGGTGAAAAAGGTGGTCCAAAATCATCAATCCTGTTTCCCTGGTCGGTCTATTATGACACCCATCTCGGAATATAGAGACATAATTTCAATAGCATCGGTGACTAACGTGAACTGTGCACTCTTATTCGACTTTGTAAAGCGTTCGATCGTGTGAGTCATGATTATCTCATACGGTTCCTGCAGCATTGTGGACTAAATGCCAGCGTTATTGCCGTCATACGACACTTGATAACTGGTATCACAACGAAGGTTATCGTCAATGGACAGCACACGCAGCCTATCGAGATTCAAAGAGGGGTGCCGCAGGGGAGCCCCCTCTCCATGCTCTTGTTCGTGCTGGCGCTCGAACCATTACTACGCTCCATCGACGATAAACTGACCGGCCTGACCACGGCCGATACTTATTTTGTGGTTCGCGCTTACGCCGATGATTTCGGGGTTTTAATACGGGCCGAAGAAGATATACACATCCTTAAATCCGCAATTGATGACTACTGCCGTGCCTCTGGAGCACAAATTAACACCGATAAATCCAGATTCGTCAACATCCGTGGACTGGAGAACGTAACTGTCCCGTGTGCACAAACTGCGGAATACCACAAAATCTTAGGTATGATTGTCGATCGATGCCCACTGAAAATGTGTGCCAAAAATTGGCGGCGGATCGCCGATACCATGCACGGCGCTATTCGCGAAAACAACTGGCGGTCGAACCGGGGTTCGATTCCTCGCCGGGGAGATGCGATTTTTATATCGCGAAAGTTGCACGTGTGGCCCGAAAAATCATTACCGTTGTGATCAAGGAATGTAATTGCCAAAAAATCGTAAGAAAGTCTGCGTCTTAGGAAGTGTTTCTCGTATTCTGCACACGACGTCGTCGTTTCACAACTCACAGGGTTTGCTGTCGACGCTGAATCAGCGCACCCCAAGATTAATGATGGAGCTCGAAGCACCCAAAAAAAAGAATAATTTTAGCAGAGCGTGGTTTCGATCCACGGACCTCTGGGTTATGGGCCCAGCACGCTTCCACTTTTTCTTTTTTCCTTTCCCATCCACCCCTTCTGGCCCGTCCTCGCGCTCGCCTAAATTACCTTCATCGGCTCGGCTTCTTCGCGTTTAAAAATTCTCTGTGGAAATTAAAATTTAGTCGTGTAACAGATGGATTCTCTTCACTAACCGTTTGGTTATTCTGGGAAGCCACTACATATTTTGTGGAAATTAAGCAAATGATATCTTCTGCGGTAAGGGGAGAAGCACATCACTTTTCAGGGAAGACTGAAAGTGTTTTAATCAATTTGTGGATGCTGGGTCCTTCTGCAGCGAGAATGAACAAATCGTTTATTCCTCTTACATGGGAAAATCAAACATAACATAGACCTGTCTTCGTTGCAAATGAACTCCTTCCTAAAGAAATAGTAAGTGAATAAATACAATATCTCGCTACGTTAACGTTCGGAGTAAAAAGGAAGCATACTTTTCTCTATATTTGTCTATTTGTTGAAGTTTCTGGCGTTGATTTATGAAGTATAGCCAATAGTCTTCTTTATTTTTACTGGCGCCGATAATATATAGGACACCGTCTGACCTTGAGCCAACTGAGTGCTTGTCGATTTATGTTGGGGTATGGAACGGTATCGGGAGTAATCATGCTAGGTGCAGTACGCAGCATACTTGCAGGCTTCCGTGTAAAGAGAATCCAGATGTCCTTCACATTGTCGCATAGAAAGCGCTGATCGATGGTATGTAGTAAAGTACAGTGAATGCAATTCGGAGAGTCTTCCAAGTGAATCATGTGTAGCTTTGAATTTGTCGGTATGATCCTATTGACCGCCATGTACCATGTAGACCTCACCTGTGGTGGTAAGTGTGCGTTATGAATGTTTTCCCAGATCTTCGCCCAGTTGCAGTCTTGATACTTCTATTCTGTTTCGCGGTTTACTGTCCGTCAGACAGTTGTAAAGATCTTTGACCCTGTAGCGATCATTCTTAGGTATGTTGCTTTGAATATAACTGTATTCTAGGAAAAAGTTTCTAAAGTGGCAAAGTGCGGTCGGGATGTGACTTACGTTTCCAGGAAGGTTATGGCTAGCCGGTGCAACTTCATTGAGAAGGTGGGCCGTTAAGGTATTTGGTGATCGTTGCCATTGTTTATACATGTTCCTGATATATAATGGTTTTGCTTTGTGGTAAACGTCAGGCAGATTTAGGCCGCCCTTTCCCAAGGGTAGCGTCTAGGTTTCAAATGGGACTTTGAAAATTTGTCCCCTACTGACAAAAGTATCCGAGCGCTGCAAGCATCCGTTGTGCTATGACCTTTGGTATTGGTAGAATTTGCGCGACATAATTCACTTTGGAAACGATGTATTGACTAAAAGCACTCTTTGTATGGCGTTGAGCTTTCGCAAATGATGTTGTCGTATGTCGGCTCGAATTTGTACTAATAATTTTCTATAGTTAAGAGCAGCCGTGCAGCGGACGTTGCTCGTGTATTCAATGCCGAGATATTTCAATGTTGTCATTCATTTTAGTGATCGGCTATTGCCAAGTTCTAGTCCCCTACGAAGTTCCATAATACCAGATTTTTTACAGTTTACTTTCTCTCAAATGGTTCAAATGGCTCTGAGCACTATGCGACTTAACTTCTGAGGTCATCAGTCGCCTAGAACTTAGAACTAATTAAACCTAACTAACCTAAGGCCATCACACACATCGATGCCCGAGGCAGGATTCGAACCTGTGACCGTAGCGGTCGCTCGGATCCAGAATGTAGCGCCTAGAACCGCACGGCCACTCCGGCCAGCTTGCTTTCGCTCCTGATGCGGCTTTATAAGTGGTTATCAGCTGAAACGCGCGTTCTAAGTCTTCAGCTTTCGTCACCACGAAACTAACGTCATCCGCAAATGCCTGGCATACGTTCTTCTGGTCATGTATGCGTAATCCCGGAAGATCTTGCGTCAGGGAGAACAGCAAGCGTTCAAGAGCAACGGCAAAGAAAGCCATTGACATGGGGCAACCTTGTCGTACCGAACTAGTGATGTTAATTGGTTTACTTAGTTGTGCGTTGAGAGAGATCTTGGATGTAACGTTGCTCAGCAGGAGTGTAACAGTGTCAATAACTTACCGCGGAAAATTCATTGCTGCCATCGTGCGCAGAAGATATGAGTGATTGACTTTATCGAATGCTTTCTCAAAATCTAGCGAGACTAAAGCGCATCGAATGTCGCAAGCGGCGGCTGTAGCTATGATACCTCTATATTCGCTTAACGCCTGCTGTACGTTTATAGTCTTCCCAACGCTCGTTTGGTAGGCCCCCGTGACAGTACTGATTACCGCACAGAATCGCTGCATCATGACACGCGCGAAAATCTTATAATCAGTGTTAAGTAATGTAATCGGCCGAAGATTGTCGACTGTCTTGCCCCCTGGGGTTTTGGGTACCAATACCACCATGCCTTCACAGTATTCTCTTAAGATATCATTCCCAGCATTGAGGATGTCATTACAGACCAAGGCCATCTTTGAAACTAAATGGTGACGAAAGGTTTGATAAAACTCAGCCGGTAATCCATCGGGGCCAGGCGATTTATTCATTGGGCTCCCTCGAATGGCGTCTGCTACTTGATCTTCAGTCATAATAGCAGCGATGCCGTCCGCCGCTTCCGTGCTCAATGTCGCAAAACAGCGTGCCGTAAGGGCTTGCTGCGCCGCTATATCCACTGGGTTTTCCGTTAACAGTGCTGTGAAATGTTTATACGGCTCGTCTCGTATGTCGCGCTGTTGGTTTAAAAGTCGACCATCTGCAGTGTTCAGTTCTGTCAATATCTTTCTGTGTCCCCTTTTCTGTTCGCGAATAACATGATACCGGGTGATCAAAAAGTCAGAATAAATTTGAAACCGCGGAATAATGTAGATAGAGAGGTACAAATTGACACATATGCTTGGAATGACAAGGGGTTTTATTAGAACAAAAAAAAAAAAAACAAAGTTCACAAAATGTCCGACAGATTGCGCTGGACAGCAAAACGTCATTGACTGCGCATGACAATCGTGTATAAAAGGAGCTGTAATGAGAGAGAGAATCAGATGCACCAGCAGTCGCAGCATGTTGACGTTACCTGAAAAGGCGCTTTTAGTGAAGCTGTATTATCAGAATGGGAAATGTGCTAGTTCAGCGTTAAGATCCTATCGCCATAGGAAGGGGATTCGAACGGGTAAAGGTCCGTTGACAAATGCAACTGTGGCGGGAAGTTCGAAGCCACGGGTTGTTTAGACGATAGACCCCGTAGTGGCCGACCGAGCACAAGGCGTAATGCTGCTGAGACAGTTCAGGAAGAAATGGAGACTGTAGCGGGGAAGTCAGCGCTCGTGCAGTCGCAAGTCGCACCGTCATTTCATACACTACTGTTTGGTTGGCACTTCGGCGTACCCTCCGATGCTATCCGTACAAAATCCATCGGCATCACGAACTGTTACCTGGCGATTTAGTGAAGCGGAGGGCATTTGCGGTTTGGGCGTTTCAATAGATGGCGGAAGATGACGATTGGTTGAGTAACGTGTTGTGGACCGACGAAGCTCATTTCACGCTCCGAGGGTCTGTCAGCGCCCACAACTGCAGAATTTGGGCTACCGAAAATCCTAGAACTGTCGTGGAAGCTCCATTGCTCGACGAGAAAGTCACGGTATGGGTTGTATTTACCACATCTACCGTTATCGGGCTTTTTTTCTTCGAGGAAATGCGTGATTCTGGTTTTGTAACTGCTACCGTGACGGGTGAGAGGTACACCGATATGTTACAGAATCGCATCATCCCAAGCCTGGCTGATAAACACCTGCTGGAACGCACGATGTTCATACAGGATGGCGCTCCACCCCACATTGCTAGACACGCGAAAGATTTCTCGCGCGGGTCGTTTGGTGATGATCGTGTGCTCAGCCGCCACTTTCGTCATGCTTGACCTCTCAGGTCCCCAGACCTCAGTCCGTGCGATTATTGGCTTTGGGGTTAGCTGAAGTCGCAAGCGTATCGTGATCGACCGACATCTCTAGGGACAACATCCGACGCCAATGCCTCACCATAACTCCGGACATGCTTTACAGTGCTGTTCACAACATTATTCCTCGACTACAGTTATTGTTGAGGAATGATGGTGGACATATTGAGCATTTCCTGTACAGAACATCATCTCTGTTTTTTTTTACTTTGTTGTACTCTTTGTTATACTAATTGCCGGCCGGTGTGGCCGAGTGGTTCTAGGCGCTTCAGTCTGCGTTGTCTCTTGCATGTCTCGGGCATGGATGTGTGTGATGTCCTTAGGTTAGTTAGGTTTAAGTAATTCTAAGTTCTAGGGGACTGATGACCTCAGATGTTAAGTCCCGTAGTGCTCAGAGCCATTTTGTTATACTAATTATTGCTATTCTGATCAGATGAAGCGCCATCTGTCGGACATTTTTTGAACTTTTTTTTTTGTTCTAATAAAACCCCATGTCATTCCAAGTATGTGTGCCAATTTGTACCTCCCTATCTACATTATTCCGTGATTTATTCAGTTTTCAAATTTATAATGACTTTTTGATCACCCGGTACATTGATATTTTTTTTATATGCATACGATTTGCTATTACTGTTGCATCTTCTCGATATAAATCTCTCAAACAGTGTAAGTAAAATTCCACGGTTTGCTTCTGCCAGGCATATCTATCTATGGAATAATTCTTCATCGCTTTGTTAAGGCGGGTTTCGCACATTTTACCCACGACGTAATGGCAGAATCGTACGTGGGAAAACTTTCTTTCACATTCTGCCCACGTGTTTCGGAAGACTGTATGACACTCCGAGTCTGTCAAATGCGCTACGTTTAGCTTCCAGGGTCCCCTTACCTGTATTCTTTTAATATGCATACGATTTGCTATTACTGTTGCATCTTCTCGATATAAATCTCTCAAGCACTGAAAGTAAAATTCCACGGTTTGCTTCTGCCAGGCACATCTATCTATGGAATAATTCTTCATCGCTTTGGTAAGGCGGGTTTCGCACATTTTACCCACGACGTAATGGCAGAATCGTACGTGGGAGAACTTTCTTTCACAAAAAAATGGTTCAAATGGCTCTGAGCACTATGGGACGTAACATCGGAGGTCATCAGTCCCCTAGAACTTAGAACTACTTAAAGCTAACTAACCTAAGGACATCACACAACACCCAGTCATCATGAGGCAGAGAAAATCCCTGACCCCGCCGGGAATCGAACACGGGAACCCGGGCGTGGGAAGCGAGAACGCTACCGCACGACCACGAGCTGCGGACTTTCTTTTACATTCTGCCCACGTGTTTCGGAAGACTGTATGACAACCCGAGTCTGTCAAATGCGCTACGTTTAGTTTCCAGGGTCCCCTTGCCGTGTACGTCCCTCGTTTGGCTAAATTTATGGTACATATACAGGGTGAAAAGTATTTAACCGACAAACTCTGGGTTGTTGTAGGGGACATGAAAACAATTATTTTTCCCTAATGTCATTTTTTCCTATGAGGAGTCTTTAAACCAGAGGAGGAAGATTTCTCTGGTCGCAAATTAATTAAACCAACAAACAGTTTTCCATTTTTGATGACCAAGAGACAACACATTAACACAACCCAATTTCAGTTACATTAGGTTTTCAAAAATGCCTTGATTGACACGTAAACAAAGGTTACACCGTCGGATCATGTTCTGTCTGTCACGGGCAAAAACCCCAGGAGTATCCTGAATTGTTCCTGCTGCTGCTACTATCCGGCCAACCAGATCCTCTTCTGATGCAACAGGAGTTGCGTAAACATCTAGCCACGCACAAAAAATCCTAAGGGGACATATCTGGGGATCGAGCAGGCCATGGTACAGGACCACCTCTGCCAACCCACGTTTCTGGGAACCGTCGATGAAGGAATCGACGCACACGACGACAGAAATGTGCAGGCGCCTCGTCATGTTGGAACCACATGCGTTGTATTGTAGCGAGCGGGACGTCTTCCAGCAATTCTGGCAATGCTCTGGCGAGAAAATTTTAATAGTGCGTGCCATTTAATGGCCTAGGTAGCAGATACGGCCCAATTAAACAGTCCCCTACAACACCGACCCACACATTAACGAAGAACTGCACTGATTGAAGGATCCCGCTCTGCATGCTGCAAGACAGCTTCCCCAACTTGCAGCGTTCTTACCGTGCGACGGCGTTCCTGTCCAGGTAATCTGCTAAATGACCCGGTCTCACGCAGACGTTGGTACACAGCAGTAAAGGTCGTGTGATGCGGGATACGGCGATTGGGATATTGTTGTTGATAAACCCGCTGTGCAGCTCGTCCGTTGTGATGCGCTACGTAGTACGCACCAACCATATCAGTGTACTCACTCCAGATGTATCGCTCCATTAGTAAACAGAGACAGTGCACTACTACACTGGTGGACAGCAGTTGCCTACAACTGAAGAGCGTAATACGCCCTCTAACAACTGAAGATTGTAATACGGCCTCTAACAACTGACGAGCGCAATACAGCCTCCACCGGCTTAAATAATCCTCACACGAAAAAATGCCATTAGGGAAAAATATTTGTCTTGATGTCCCCCACAACCTCCCAAAGTTAAATACTTTTCACCCTGTATATGGCACATGATCTGTAAAGACAGGCGGCCATAGCTCTGCCTGCAAAACATGTTCCTTCATATTTGATGACGCGTAGATTCTATCGAGACGGCTAGCTGAGTGGCCAGTAACGAATGTGAATCCGGGCCTGACGCCGTGTGTAAGCTCCCATGTGTCGATTAAATTTAACTCTTCCATAAGAGTCCGAAGCTCGGCGGACGGGTTGAAGTTTGGTGTCTGGTCTTTGGGACTGATTACGCAGTTAAAGTCACCAGCGAATGTAACTTGTTCTGTAGGTGGTGCAAAGAGTGCCACAATGTCGTCTTTAAAAAACTCTCCTCTCTGTCGTCGTCTCCCCGATCCAGAAGGGGCGTAGTGATTAATAAATCTGGTATTGTTGATAGTTGTTGCTATACCTCTGCTATCCGCCAGGCGTTCGACAGGTGTCATCACGATCCCTTCTTTAGCCACAATCGCGGTCCCCAGTTCATTGTTATGACCAGTATTAACGATGGCATTGCAGCCTGTGATTCGGTCAAGGTTGATATCGGTCACTTCCTGCAGCATGACGAAATCAATATCAGCAGCATAGAGAAAGTCGTGAAGATTTTTTAAGTTTAGTGGGCTGCTGATCTTATTGATGTTCAATGTCGCAATTCGGTAAGCTTGCAAAGACGTCATGAGGGCGGAGGTGTAGGTGATAATATGCCTACTGCTTCATGTTAGTGGCGAACATCATCTAAAATGAGTCTGCGTCATCAGTCACTGCGGTGATGCCGGTGGTAGCCTTGTGTTGCTGGTGGGACACATCTTCTTGAGCTTCTGACAGCGGACCATCTATATGTCGCAGCTCCGTTGCCATCTCTTCTTCTCGACTGCCATCATCAACGTCATCCGACCAATCACACACGATCTTGTCTGCTTGCATATGCCGGCCGCGGTGGCCGTGCGGTTCTCGGCGCTGCAGTCCGGAACCGCGGGACTGCTACGGTCACAGGTTCGAATCCTGCCTCGGGCATGGATGTGTGTGATGTCCTTAGGTTAGTTAGGTTTAAGTAGTTCTAAATTCTAGGGGACTGATGACCTAAGATGTTGTCCCATAGTGCTCAGAGCCATTTGAACCATTTTCCTTGCATATCACGATGCGGTAGGGTGGAACATTCAGGCACAGGGTTCTGATCCATTGTACCGACATCGCAGGGTCTTCTGAGGGTAATCATCCGTGATCAGTGTCTGATTCGTCCGTCCGGGATTTTTTTGTCGTTTGGCTGTTTGTCGATGATGTTGGTACCGTCACTTCAGTCAGTTTCTGCCGTACATGGTTTGCTTTTTCGCGCAATTTTGGCGCCTTTTCTTCTGCCCCTTGATGTGCCAACCGGCGTTTCTTCTGTGATTTGAGAGGCCGCGGGGGCTGGTGGACAGCTGTCTCTTTCGTTTCCTCCTGGTCCACGTGTGACTTGTCTTCTCGAACTGGTATGCCTGCCGGATTGCGTTCGGTGTCCTGTTGTTGACCCTGCTCCGAGTGAGTATTTCCCTCTGTCTTCCGGGTGTGTGAAGAAAGAATATTCTGTACGACGTTCGTTTCCGTCGGTGTGACTTCTTCCTGCACGTCATGCAAACCCTCCAGCGGAACGTCTAAACGTGGTTCAGAGGTAACGTTAGACCTGGCGGCGGCGACGTAGGATATAGGCAACTTAGACGTCGGGCCCCGCTGCTCACGCTTACCAATCGGCATTTGCGCCACGCGCCGTTGTACACACTGAGCACGGATATGTTCTGTGGAACCACATCCCGCGCAGTTTGTCGGTTGTCCGTCATAAGTCACTATGGCCCTGTATCCACAGACGGTGATGTAGGACGGAATGTGCTTCAACATGTCAATCTTCACCTGCCGGACACCGTTGAACACCGGAAAAATGTGCATATTCGACCACTTTTCTGCGATATTGCTGATGACCGTCCCGTATTCCCTCAATTTGGCATTAATTTGATCAGCAATTATTTCAAACGGTAATTCAAATATTCGAATAGTTCTCAGTCCGAGACCGGCAAGCGAAACCCTGACTTGACCAACATTGCCGTCAGAATGGTTCAAATGGCCTTGAGCACTATGTGACTCGGTTTCTGAGGTCATCAGCCCCCTAGAACTTAGAACTACTTAAACCTAACTAACCTAAGGATATCACTCACATCCATGCCCGGGGCAGGATTTGAACCAGCGACTGTAGCGGTCTCGTGGTTCCAGACTGTAGCGCCTAGAACCTCTCGATTACTCCGGCCGCCCCGTCAGAATGCTTGAGCTTTAAAACTCCTCCACGCGATTGAACTATCTACTCGCATTTTTCGGGTCACGGCAATTTTAGGTACACCGTACTGCTGACAATCGGTAGGTGAAAGCCAACCATATCATCAATTGTGATTTTCATAACGTCTCTAATAAATAGCTCGACTTCAAATTACTTGGGTAGTACATAATTGGGGTCAAAGCTCAGTTTCAACGTGTCTTTTCGTATAAGTTGATCCATTGTAATCGTCTGCAATGCATCACTGCACACTGCAACAACGCAGCAAAGCGCACACTTACCAAACAGCACGCGACCGCCACGGGCGAGAGCGTAAACAACCTGCGTCCGACCGCCACGGCCGCTGCCGGCTGACTGCCACCAACTGAGCTACCCAAGAACGACTCACGACCCGTCCTCACAGCTTCAATTCTGCCAGTACCTCGCCTCCTACCTTCCAAAGGTCCCGAGTTCGAATCTCGGTCCGGCACACAGTTTTAACCTGCCAGGAACTTTCATATCAGCGCACACTCCGGTGCAGAGTGAGAATCTCATTCTTGTAATGTAGAGACGGTAATTATAATGAGGGTGTGGATTCCGATAACAGATATTGAGAGGCTGGACTCCGGGAGAGCGACAGGTATGAAAGTCTTTAATTTTACTCTTATTAATCTATATGTCCCTCCGGGTAAAAGTAAAGGGCTCCCCGCAACATTATCTGTCATCCAGCACCATCTATCGGAGACCAGTAGCAGCCAGACTAGAAAATTACCATCCCAGGGGTAGGCTGCCGTTAACACGACAACCCAAATGATTGTGACTGAAGTGATGTCATGAGTGGAAAGCATGTGCTGCTGATGAATGGCATTGCATGGCGTTTAGTGTTGAATTTCTGCAAAAACCGCTAATGACTATTGTTAACAAGTATGCGAGGACCTGGGGAAAGGTTCCATTGTTCTGACGTTTTGAAGAGGCACAGCGCAGTTAATGCAGGCATCATGGTATGCAGAGCCACTGCGTATAACTTCAGGCCATGGCTGACAGTGATTAAGAAAACACTGACAGCACAATGGTACGTCATGGACGTCCTATGCACTCATATGCTGCCCGTCATGCCACGTGTATGGGGTGCCATTTTTCAACACCGTAGTATTGGCATGTGACTGTGAACTGTCTGTATGATGTTGAGGTACTCTAACGGCCTGAAAAATCCCCAGATCTGTCACTAGCACGTTTATGCAACCAGTCCCGACGTAAACCTCATCCCAGCGCCATTATACGGCATATCAAGGACCGTTTACAGGGACTATTGTCCACCTCGCCTGCCTCAGGAGAGGATAAAACGGCCTTATGACGCTCTACACAACCGAATCAGTGTGTACATTCAGTCCAGAGGGGATGAAAAGTCGTAATGGTTAAACTTTATCCGCAATTATTATTAATTTTATGCACATAAGATGCTGAGCTTTGATAACATAAGAATTTAATTTGGAATTGAAATATTGTACTCCATTAGTATTGATGCTGCAACAACCGAGTGGAGAGAGCAACATTTTTTAAAAAAAAGGGAGGATCATTTTTTCATTACTCAAAAACCCTAAGGATCTTATGGTGTGATAAATAAGAAAGACTCAGACTCCGATTTTTAATGGCTGTAATTAACTGAAACCTTTAGTCACTATTTTACAACTCAAAGATGCTTGGGACATCAAATATCCTACATTTCTTGGTTTCACATATATCGGTCCTTAATCATGTAGCAGAACTGACCGACTCTACATTTCGCAGAGCCTAGACAGATCCTTAATTAAAGCACTGACGGCTCCTGTGTACTCGTATTTCTCTGACCACTGCACCATGCTGGCTCCCATCAGTTTAACTACGGCAACATATCACTGATGCAGGAAGATGAATTAGAAGGAAGTTCGAAAGAAGCATGGGCAATGTGCCTACGCTCTGCATATAGGCACGTAATATATTGGGGCTGCAACAGAACAAAGCCTAAACTGAGAAAAGTTCTCACCCAGAATAGTGTACAACGATCGAAAGACTTAAAGAACTCCATTGAAATTTATTTCATCATGCTACGTAATTTATCTGTGCAGGCAAACACTTCCATCATCCGTCTGGTAAATATCAAGCAAACAAAGGCCAAATTGATTAGTATTAAAAGACAGCAGGTGGAGGGCCTGAATTTAAAATACAAGGCTAAAACCGTCTCGGAGGATGAAAATAATTCGTTGTACCATCTACTGAGGCACCAGTGAAATAGAAGAAAAACCTTCATTGATAGACTTCAATCAGAGAATGGCATGACACTCACGACTTTTCAATCGTTCGTATAACTATTACTAAGGTCTGATTCTGTAAGTCCGATTTGTGACGAGTCCTTCAACGAGTTACTTGGCTCCATAGTTCCACAGGTCTCGGACGAGAAGAATAAAGACCTTCTCGTTGAGTTTACTAACAAAGAAACCCATAGAACCGTCTGCAAGTCTCCTTTGAAAACATCGATGGGACCGTTTGGTTTGCTTGTTGAATTTTACATCTGATATTTCCCACTGATTGGTGATAAGCTTACCCAAATGGCGAATGAGGTTCTTCATGGAAAACCAATATCTGCTGCTTTTGAACAGAGCACAACAGTACTAATTCCAAAAAATACAGCAGAAGGAAACATCAGCACTTTACGTCCCATTTCCCTGTTGAACTCCGATTATAAAAGAATCGCTGGAATTTCAGTTGACCAAAAAGACAGTAAGCTCATTTCAGTTTTGTGTGCCTAGCAGAAGCTTTTTTAAAAATGTGCATAATTGCCATCACCGCTGTGACCAAAATAAAATGTGCTATCGCGTTCACTGATTTCCAAAAAGTATTTGATCGGGTGAATGACAGATTCCTTAGTACAACATTGAGAAAAATAGGTTTTAATGAACGAGTCGAAAGTGTGATTAAGGAATATCGCGACAGGAATCAGGCCTGTATATCAGACAACTGCCAGAGAACGAAGAAGGTCCAAATAAGGTGAAGCGTTCCTCAAGGAAGGCCCGGCTCAATGCTCCTATTTGTCATTTCTTTAGAGCCTTTCCTCTGCACTGTGCATGCCAGTCTAACTGGCCTCACATTATCTGGTCACCAAACAGTCGTCAATGCCCATGCAGATGATGTAGGTGACGTTCTGAGAAATACCACAGACATTTCCAAATTGTGAATGTTAATTAAAATGTACTGTTGTGTCAGTGGGGCTTCCAACACACTACAATACCGTGTGCCACGTTGGTCACCCAATGTAAAGCACTTGGAACAACCCTGACGCCTTGTCTGATGAAAATGGCGACTATCAATTTGAGGAACACGTTGGGCCAAATTCTTGGAACTACAAGAGAAAAACTATCACCGTAACATCAACCAGGTTCAGAGGGTAATTTCAATTAACGCCTCCATTCTCTCCAAAAGTTACTATATGGCGCAGATCTTCCCACTATCGGAAATGATTGCCAAGATGATAATGTCAGCCATCGCCAACTATCTGTGGATAAGGGAAATATTCAGACTGGATGCAAAAACTGCGACTCTGTATCCCACGAATGGAGGTCTGGTGTTAGTCGATCTCAAAAATAAGGTCTCTGCACTTTTTCTTAAAAGGACAGCAAATATCTTTAGAGAAAACACTGATAGCATTACAACTAAATTATTCAAAGTAGTCAGGCCTGCAGGACAGGTCGATGTGCATAAAATAAATCACCGGCTGCTGCACGTTCGGACATATTTCGTGGAACTCAGCTATTTCAACAGTGAGATAATCAGTTCGGGATGAATAACGGCCTGAGATATCGCATGTCATAGAACCTAGGAGAAAAACAAATTAGAAAGAAAACACCCACATCTCGACTGGGACACCGTATGGAAACATGTCAGCATGAGTGGTTTGCCATCGGACGTCAAATCGGCGTAGTACAAAACAGTGAATGAGATCATCAGCACCAACAAAAAGCTAAATGCAGTCGGCATTAGCGAAACTAAACTTGGTCTCAAATGCAAACTAATCGACGTACTAGGAAACAGATTCACGTGTGGTGGGAATATAACGAACTGTAATTGGATAAGACAGCAACTGACTTTTGTTACGAGATCTTCAATAGAAAATTGTCCCGCAGCGTTATTTCTCACACCACAGACTCGATATTTTCCTGTAACAAAACACAACTCGGTCCATTGGCTAATGGGACAATATGGAAATTACATTATTTATAATCTGGGAACTGCCAATACCATTGATTTCCAGATGAACCTGAAGCGTGCATTTTACAGAAGTGTGAAATACAAAGAACGCAAGACGAATTACTTCAGTATGCTTAATATTGTATTTGATCGTCTGGGAATCGGTTAAAAGAGAAACGAGACAAACAGAAGTCATTATTTTAGTATAAAAAGCTTCAAAACAGAAGTGAAATGAAACGTCGTGTGGCTAGGGTCTCCCGACAGTAGACCGGTCGCCTGGTACAAGAATTTTCAGTAGACGCCACGCCGGTGACTTGCCTGTCGATGAGGGCTACGTGATAATAAAAACAGCACAACACCCAGTCCCAGAGAGGAGAAAATCTCTGACCCAGATGTTAATCGAACCTGGAACCCTTCTATAACGTTCTGCCGCGCTAACCACTCAGCTATCTTTTTTCCACTTGGGTGAAACACTTTAACTCCCAAGCACCGTGTCTGAATAGTTCATGCAATTTTTTACAATAGTTAAAACATCGGACCTGGTCCTTTTTGTTTGAAACACAGTTAAAATCGCCTGGTATCAGCATTTGCTTTGTAACACCCCACCCGTCACTTAGCTGGTTTTGGCGTGTGTTCACCCCAACTAATTGACTAACAGATCAACAGAGAGTGCAAAACTGCCGCAATATCGGATAACGCAAAAAAGTAATATGGCCCTGTGACTCCTGATTGACCTGCGGTGTCAGTGTTGACATTAATATATTCAGAATTGATCACTTTTAATTAAAAAGGGGTGCACATTGATGTTATATTCAGCTATTGAACACCAGATGCAAATGTTGAACATAAAATTAATTAAGAAAGTGACTTGGGATTTCAACTACTTGATTGAAAACAGATGCAGTCGATTAGCGCAAATTTATTTTAACTCCGGACCTTCAATCATTACATTACAAGACTCTCCTATCAGGCAGTGGTAATAAATTGCGTTTGCGTGGAGTAAAGCGCAATAATTCAAAAGTAGTTCCTATCGACTGACCCAGGCGTAATGCGAAGTGCGAGAAGAATTCTACAACACATGGCCCATGAAACACTCATGGAAACTTTGCCGACGTGATCCAACAAATTAATCAGTGGCCGGAGTGGGTGTAATATCACCGAATACAGCGTGTCGGAGCGGCGTCGTTGTGTGGACGTCGGCCGACCTCGTGGTGCTGCAAGGCTGCGCTCGTCTATTCACTCCTAGATATCTTGCTCAGTACATAGCTGAACCGAAACTTTCTATCTCCAAGCTCAATCGTCCTAAACTGCAGAGATGCTCACTCTTTCTCAGGCAAGCTGAGTAAAGTCCGCTCTTCGCCTCGGTTTCCCCTCCAGCAAAATCACTTACGCCAATTGCAGCGCAAGTCACGTTAATTATGCGTCGCTTCCCAGCGCCGACCAATGCCTGCTCTGGGAAGTGAACAAATTCCCACAAAATTTCCCTTCCTCTCAACTTCTATTATTTAGCTCCTCCCAGGCCACCCATCTAGGTTAACATCTGCACAACACCAAGTTTTCCAGAATTCTGACTCCCAGGAGAGTACTTCAAATTCCTTGGTCCTACGTTCCCATCGGAGGCCAGCGTATTTCATTCTGTCGCTCTTCACCTGATTTGCTTCAGACTCTGCAGACCGTGAATTCAGCGTGAAGTTGCTATAGTTACGAACACGCATATATTGACCTCTGTTGACCACTCCACCATAGCTTTGCGCGGCTTTCTCGGATGTTTCACAGAAAACGGGGCAATGGACATTTATCAACAGGCGTACAAGTTCTCCATCTGTTTCCCAGTACACCAGCATGGGGTTGGGGTCAACCACCCACTCACTGTCACTCATCTTAAGGCGGCTGGAGGCCGCGCCTCGTTACCGCTTTCTCAGAGCTTGAGCTGCCCTAAGCTGCCTATTGCCGCTTCCCTTAGCCGTTCCCACGGCGGCCACGGTCAATTCTGAGTACTTCTCTGGGGTAAACTAGCCTCCAGTCAATCGACGCGTTTCCACAAAGTTTTCATGTCGTGTGAATTACTTTAAAACCATCACCCAATATTAATTATTCCAATACGTCCATACTATACCATCTACAAGATGCATTGTGCCTTGTCAGTCATTTTGTTCAGCCCTACTGTTCCTTCAACGTGAGTTAGGTGATCTTTAATGACTTCATGTAAGGGGCATAGTTCTTGCCATCTTACAGCTTTGGTTCTCTTCGAAGCAAATAAATAAGACTTTCTGTATAAAACAAACTTCTTTCCGCATTTTTTTGTATTTCAACAATGGTTTTACCGTAAATCATGCAGTCTAGACCTCGTCCGCATTCTAACGTTTCAATTCCATCGATTGGGATACCTTCCCGTATCAAGGTTCCCTTACTGGTTTTGGGAGCAACGTTTCATATGAATTGAAAGCCAACTACTTGCAGATCATCTGTCACGACTTCTTGTAACAACACCACAGCTTTCGATTGGTAAATAAATTTCCGCAAGGAAGCCACTTTTAAATCTGTCTCAATCCTATTAACATTGAGTGACATGATTTTGTAAGCTTGTGTCGTTTAGCGGACTTTGCTTTCCTGTTCTGTATCGTTTGACTGCTTGTTTTCCTTGAACATTTTCAGCCTTTTCCCATTCCATTTTCGCACCTGCATGACAGTCTGACTTCACTGTTAATATTTTGATCCTCGAAGTGCTGAGTCTTGTTCCTTTTGCGCCACCCATTGATACTGTTCCTGCCCCGCCCACTGTTACTTCGGCACACGGGGGAGAGGGACGGTCCATGCTCACGACGGCATGTGACAGCCGCGCCGCCGGTTCCCGCGGCTGTAAAGCCGGTAAATCCACCTCCAATGCGAGTGCCGGAATATCGCCACGGCCACTTTCAGTTTCCGATAGCCTGTTATCACGAACGTCCCGATCTGTTTGTTGTCCTGCGACCGAGGCAGCTTAAAATATTGATGTTTACTGCTTTCGCCGTCTGGTTTGTTTTGTGACTGACTACGAGGCGGGACAGCATGTTTACAGTCCGAGCTGTTGGATTCGGTTCGCTGCTGGACTTACTTGGCCTGTGGCTGTGCAGTGTCTTGTGATAGCTGAACCTCCTTGCCCTGCAGACTGGCTGACAATGGCGCCTGTGCCGTCTGCTCGCCACAAGTTGTATAGGCAGCGCCTGTTTCAGGAACTGGGAGGGCAGTGGTAGCAATTTCTTTTGCAGCATCCACAGCCTCTATTTCAAAGACTGACCGCTATATACACTACTGGTCATTAAAATTACGGCACCACGAAGATGACGTGCTACAGACGCGAAGTTTAACCGACAGGAAGAAGATGATGTGAAATGCATATGATTAGCTTTTCAGAGCATTCACACAAGGTTGGCGCCTGTGCCGACACCTAAACGTGCCGACATGAGGAAAGTTTCCAACCGATTTCTCATAAACAAACAGCAGTTGACCGGCGTTGCCTGGTGAAACGTTGTTGTGATGCCTCGTGTAAGGAGGAGAAATGCGTACCGTCACGTTTTCGACTTTGATAAAGGTTGGATTGTAGCCTATGGCGATTGCGGTTTATCGTATCCCAACATTGTTCGCGTTGGCCGAGATCCAATGACTGTTAGCAGAATATGGAATCGGTAGGTTCAGGAGGGTAATACGGAACGCCGTGCTGGATCCCAACGGCCTCGTATCACTAGCAGTCGAGATGACAGTCATCTTATCCGCATGGCGGTAACGGATCGTGCAGCCACGTCTCTATCCCTGAGTCAACAGATGGGGACGTTTGCAAGAAACCAACCATCTGCACGAACAGTTCGACGACGTTTGCAGCAGCATGGACTATCAGCTCGGAGAGCATGGCTTCGGTTACCCTTGACGCTGCATCACAGACAGGAGGACCTGCGATGGTGTACTCAACGACGAACCTGGGTGCACGCCGGCCGGTGTGGCCGTGCGGTTAAAGGCGCTTCAGTCTGGAACAGCGTGACCGCTGCGGTCGCAGGTTCGAATCCTGCCTCGGGCATGGATGTGTGTGATGTCCTTAGGTTAGTTAGGTTTAATTAGTTCTAAGTTCTAGGCGACTGATGACCTCAGCCATTTGAACCATTTGAACCTGGGTGCACGAATGGCAAAACGTCATTTTTTCGGATGAATTCTGATTCTGCTTACAGCATCATGATGGTCGCATCCGTGTTTGGCGACATCGCGGTGAACGCACATTGGAAGCGTGTATTCGTCATCACCATACTGGCGTATCACCCGGCGTGATGGTATGGGGTGCCATTGGTTACACGTCTCGGTCACCTCTTGTTCGCATTGACGGCACTTTAAACAGTGGACGTTACATTTCAGATGTGTTACGACCCGTGGCTCTACCCTTCACTCGATCCCTGCGAAACCCTACATTTCAGCAGGATAATGCACGATCGCATGTTGTAGGTCCTGCACGGGCCTTTCTGGATACAGAAAATGTTCGACTGCTGCCCTGGCCAGCACATTCTCCAGATCTCTCACCAACTGGAAACGTCTGGTCAGTGGTGGCCGAGCAGCTGGCTCGTCACAATACGCCAGTCATTACTGTTGATGAACTGTGATATCGTGTTGAAGTTGCATGGGTAGCTGTACCTGTACACGCCATCCAAGCTCTGTTTGACTCAATACCCAGGCGTATCAAGGCCTTTATTACAGCCAGAGGTGGTTGTTCTGGGTACTGATTTCTCACTATCTATGCACCCAAAGTTCGTGAAAATGTAATCCCATGTTAGTTCTAGTATAATATATTTGTCGAATGAATACCCGTTTATCATCTGCATTTCATCTTGGTGTAGCAATTTTAATGGCCAGTAGTGTATATACATGACGTAGGCCTTGTATTCATGTACCATATATTTTCCTTAATGTGCATTTCAACTGACCTAGTCCCACTGTGGCGTTGTAGCTTTTGCTGACTGGACCATCGTTCGATCCGGATGTACCGCACATCGCCGTATTTGGCCAACCCCTATTTCAAGTAACAGTTCTCTACTTCTGGGGGTAAATTAAACACACGGACGTTTTCGTTATCTACGCCAGCGTTGGTACTTACAGTTTCATCGCAATGGCGAAATTCAGCTTTCCCTCCAGTTTTTGGTAGTACCCTGTCTAGAAGCACCTGGTTCAGCAGCTTAACAAACAAGCAGTATTGCTCAGGCTCATAATAAGCGGCGTGCATTTGATCCGATGTAATGTCAATGGTGTCAACAATCCACTGATGAAACCATGAAGAACTTGTTTGTACAGGGCGTGAGGTCTTATCGAACTGGACTCGCATTCGGGAGGACGACGGTTCAATCCCGTCTCCAGCCATCCTGATTTAGGTTTTCCGTGATTTCCCTAAATCGTTTCAGGCAAATGCCGGGATGGTTCCTTTGAAAGGGCACGGCCGATTTCCTTCCCCATCCTTCACTAACCCGAGCTTGCGCTCCGTCTCTAATGACCTCGTTGTCGACGGGACGTTAAAACAACACTAACCTAACCTAATCTTATTGAACTCGAAGCGCAGGGTACACTTCCTTGGAAACATTCGAGACATGCCTGCCCTTAGTTAGCGGCCGAAGCCGCTATGAACAACAGATCGACTAAGAAACAAAGAAGACTGAAAACATACGGTCTCACACGAAAATACGTCCCTACACGTAACGAAACAAACTGTAACAAAGAGCGTTCGCGACTTGTAAACACGAGCTAAGCGGAGCGTCAAGCAAGTCCTCGCAGTACAGAGTCTCAAGCGGAACCGAATCGAGGCAAACAAACCAAAACAAAAAAAAGGTTCATTTCTTTAATACAATTACTTTAATGCTGAAAAATAAGTTTGTTTTGTTTTATGGATGAACAAGAAGACGAAATAAAAGACAATCATAACAAGGTACTATATCATTGACGTAATACAAATTTATTTTCTGATTGAAAAGAAGTTCGTTTTACTTCACGGAAGTAGAAGATAATTAAAAAAATACGTGGATCAAGAATCATTGCTTTCACATAGATTTCTTTCACCTCGCAACAAGTTTGTTTCATTTTTTTTTAAAGTTAGTTTTCTTTACGGAAGAAACTGTATATACATGGTGTTACAAAAAGGTATTGTCAAACTTTCAGGAAACATTCCTCACACACAAATTAAGAAAAGATGTTCTGTGGACATGTGTCCGGAAACGCTTATTTTCCATGTTAGAGCTCATTTTAGTTTCGTCAGTATGTACTGTACTTCCTCGATTCACCGCCAGTTGGCCTAATTGAAGGAAGGTAATGTTGAACATGTGCCTTTACAAGTACGACACAACATGTGGTTCATGCACGATGGAGCTCCTGCACATTTCAGTCGAAGTGTTCGTACGCTTCTCAGCAACAGATTCGGTGACCGATGGATTGGTAGAGGCGGACCAATTCCATGGCCTCCACGCTCTCCTGACCTCAACGCTCTTGACTCTCATTTATGGGGGCATTTGAAAGCTCTTGTCTACGCAACCCCGGTACCAAATGTAGAGACTCTTCGTGCTCGTATTGTGGACGGCTGTGATACAATACGCCATTCTCCAGGGCTGCATCAGCGTATCAGGGATTCCATGCGACGGAGGGTGGATGTATGTATCCTCGCTAACGGAGGACATTTTGAACATTTCCTGTAACAAGGTGTCTGAAGTCACGCTGGTACGTTCTGTTGCTGTGTGTTTCCATTCCATGATTATTGTGATTTCAAGAGAAGTAATAAAATGAGCTCTAACACGGAAAGTAAGCGTTTCCGGACACATGTCCACATAACATATTTTCTTTCTTTGTGTGTGAGGAATGTTTCCTGAAAGTTTGGCCGTACCTTTTTGTAACACCCTGTTTTACTTCAGGACACCAGCTGCGTCGTCCTTAATGGTATAGTAGATAGTATCCAAGCCTGTCACGCGGCAGACCGGCGCTTGATTTCCCGTCGGGGAGATCCGTTTTTTATATCGCAAAACTGCGCGAATGTTGCTCGTGTGGCGTGAAACAGAATGCCACATCTTAGGAAATGGATCTCGCATTCCTTACACGACGGCGTCGTCGTTCCAGAATTACAGGTTTTGCTATTAATGATGAATCAGTGCACTCCAACCAAGACTTTAGGCTTAATAATAGTTTTAGCAGAACAATGATTCGATCCACGATCTCTGGGCTACAGTCCCAGCGCGCTCCCACAGCAACGCACTCCTGAATGTACATACTCCACTTTTCATTACGTGACGTGGGACACTTCGAAAGTGTTGGCTGCTCGCTTTGCCACGACTTAATTTAATTGCGTGCTATGTCCTAGAGTTATCAGCTTGACTTGTCGCAGGCAGCGATATTTACCGCGAACGCCTCGACATGCAGGTCCGAGATGCTCAGGAATAACACCGCATTCCACGAAGGCGGCGACATACGACATCCGTTGCCTAGTCACGCGCCGTCAACTAACACAGTGCCGACCGCGCTGAAATTCGAACGCGGAAATCTTCTGATCCGTAGTCAGACGCTTTATCCGTTGTGCGAAAGGCCACAGCGTGCATTCCGTATTATGAGACAAGTGCACATCGAAAATGAACGTGTTTCCGTGCTTTGCGTTTTGCGTATCGTCCTCTCACCGCGGTGGCGAGGCCACTCTGGTCTTCGGCGCACTGCAGAGAGCTCCCAAGTAAGAAACCTCTCCTCCAGCTGTGCGGCCGCAGTGGGCCTGCAGGACTTACAGCTTGCCACGCATCTGCTGTCGCTGTTCTACAGGATGCAGAAGGAAAGGCGTGCGTTTTTCTGCATTTTTTCGGCGATGACAAGCGGTTGACATGCTTGTAAGTGTAGAATATGAAACAAGAATCGTGTGAAGCATTCGTAGACAGGTGCTAAAGTCGCAGTATGGCCGCAGGTGACGGTCGTATGACGGGTCTGTACCCACAACAGGTTGGCATCAAAGCGAATACCGCTAACTGTAAGCACTCTGCTGTAGCCCCAGTGGCGCAATTGGTCAGCGCACGGTGCTTATAAGGCGGTAGCCGTGAGAAATGTCTGGGTTGTGAGTTCGAGCCTCACCTGGGGCATACTTTTATTTCGTAGCAGCTGACTCTGGAAGCATCGGGACGCTAGATTTGAGATGTATCACCTACTTGAGTACCATAAGTGTGCGTGCATTGTCGGTATGGATTGCGTCTTCCTCGGTAGTATAGTGGTTAGTATATTCGCCTGTCACGCGGGAGACCGGGGTTCGATTCCCCGCCGGGGAGATGCGACTTTCATATCTTGGAAGTTGCACGTGTGGCCCGGAAGAGCATTAACATTGTGATGGTAGCAGAAGAAAAGGCCCGCTTTTTTCTGCATTGTTTCGGTGATGACAAGCGGTTGATATGCATGTAAGGATAGGATATGAAACGAGAATAGTTCGAAGCATTCGTACTCAGGTGCCAAGGCCGCAGCATAGCCGCAAGTGACGATTGTAGGATGTTTTTGTGGCCACCACAGGTTTGCAGTAAAGTGAATACCACTAACGGAGAGCAGAGTGCTGTAGCTCAAATCTGGCTTCACCTGTCGTCGAGAGAGATCGTGTTTACGCCGTGATCCGTTCTGGACAAGCTAAGTTCGCTGTTTCTTGTAATGCTACATTCTTTATTTATCTTGCTGTTAGCTGATCGTTTCGCCCAGTTCTCGATATTTTTATTTTTTATTTTTTTGTCTGGGAATTGGCATTTCTGGTACACAATTCTTGCAACATGCCACTGTAGGCTTTTTTAAATTATAGGACTCTGATTTCTGTAGTAGTATCATTGAACAAAATATAGGTAGTATGAGATTTACACTTCCTATGGGAATGTTGATGAACTTCAGGTATCTTTTGGTGGACTGGGCTTGCGTACAGTATGCATATTTGAACCCCCGTTTGAAATTTTCGAGCATGTGAGCCAGGTTTTAAGTGCATACTATCGCGTCCTTCCCATTCACTGAGGAAGGTAGGGAAAAGGTTACCCGTTGCCTGCAGTGAATGGCCTGAGACAAGTTCGTATCGATTTGATGAAGCTCAAATGGTTCATATGGCTCTGAGCGCTATGGGACTTAAGATCTGATGTCATCAGTCCCCTAGAACTTAGTACTACTTCAAACCTAACTAATCTAAGGACATCATACACATCCATGCCCGAGGCAGGATTCGAACCTGCGACCGTAGCGGTCGCGCGGTTCCAGACTGAAGCGCCGAGAACCGCTCGGCCACAGCGGCCGGCTTTGATGAAGCACACCCCGTTCTTAATAAATGTATCCGGATACATCTACATCTACATACATACTCCGCAATCCACCATACTGAGCGTGGCGGAGGGTACCTCGTACCACAACTAGCATCTTCTCTCCGTGTTCCACTCCCAAACAGAACTAGCCCTAACTCTCTTACCTTATCTTTGTGGTCTTTCCGCGAAATATAAGTTGGCGGCAGTAAAATTGTACTGCAGTCAGCCTGAAATCCTGGTTCTCTAAATTTACTCAGTAGCGATTCACGAAAATAACGCCTCCTTTCCTCCAGAGACTCCCACCCGAGTTCCTGAAGCATTTCCGTAACACTCGCGTGATGATCAAGCCTATCAGTAACAAATATAGCAGCCCGCCTCTGAATTGCTTCTACGTCCTCCCTCAATCCGACCTGACAGGGATCCGAAACGCTCGAGCAGTACTCAAGAATAGGTCGTATTAGTGTTTTATAAGCGGTCTCCTTTACAGATGAACCACATCTTCCCAAAATTCTACCAATGAACCGAAGACGACTATCCGCCTTCCCCACAACTGCCGTTACATGCTTGTCCCACTTCATATCGCTCTGAAATGTTACGCCCAAATATTTAATCGACGTGACTGTGTCAAGCGCTACACTACTAATGGAGTATTCAAACAATACAGGATTCTTTTTCCTATTCATCTGCATTAATTTACATTTATCTATATATTTAGAGTTAGCTGCCATTCTTTACACCAATTACAAATCCTGTCCAAGTCAACTTGTATCCTCCTACAGTCACTCAACGACGACACCTTCCCGTACACCACAGCATCATCAGCAAACAGCCGCACATTGCTATCCACTCTATCCAAAAGATCATTTATGTAGATAGAAAACAACAGCGGACCTACCACACTTCCCTGGGGCACTCCAGATGATACACTCACCTCCGATGAACACTCACCATAGAGGACAATGTAGTGGGTTCTATTACTTTGGAAGTCTTCGAGCCACTCACATACTTGGGAACCAATCCCATATGCCCGTACCTTAGTTAGGAGTCTGCAGTGGGCCACCGAATCAAACGTTTTCCGAAAGTCAAGGAATATGGCATCCGTCTGATACCCTTCATCCATGGTTCGCAAGATATCATGTGAAAAAAGGGGGAGTTGCATTTCGCAGGAGCGATGCTTTCTAAAGCCGTGCTGATGCATGGACAGCAACTTCGCTGTCTCAAGGAAATTCATTATATTCGAACTGAGAATATGTTCGAGAATCCTGCAACAAACCGATGTTAAGGATATTGGTCTGTAATTTTGAGGATCCGTCCTTCAACCCTTCTTATATACAGGCGTCACCTGCGCTTTTTTCCAGTCGCTCGGGACTTTACGTTGGGCAAGAGATTCGCGATAAATGCAAGCTAAGTAAGGAGCCAATGCAGTAGAGTACTCTCTGTAGAACCGAACTGGAATCCCATCAGGACCTGGCGATTTATTTACTTTCAACCTATACAGCTGATTCACAAGCCCAGGGATGTCTATCACTATGTCCTCCATACGGGAATCTGTACGAGACTCAAACGGCAGTATGTTTGTACGATCCTCCTGCGTGAAAGATTTCTCAAATGCTAAATTTAAAATTTCAGCTCTCGTTTTGCTGTCTTCCGTTGCCAGGCCAGACTGATCACTGAGTGACTGGATGGAAGCCTTCTGTCTTTATTTACGATGGACAGCCAACAACTTATTCGATATGCGATTCGACGGAGCACATTCGTGCAGAGTGTTCAGCAGCCGTCCAAGGACAGAGTCACCCGCACACCAGGAGTTGTAAGCAAACGGCTCTCGTGTGCGGCAGCGGCGGTTGACGTACCGCCGCCCCTCCCACTGCGACAAGTGTGACGCAGGAAACGGGCACCGATACTGTCTCACAACTCTTACACCTCCATGATTCCACTAAGCCGACAAGGGGAGGCCACAACGTTTGTAACGCGGATTTACTGAAAACTTCGTACACTCGTAGCACTCCACGAGGACAGCAAAATGTGTAAGCAGTAGCGCGTACTTCTCAAGCGTTATTGATAAAATCGCATGATAATTTCGGTCGTCGAATATATATTTGTGCGTGGCTATTTTAACCATGAAGCGTCTCCGGCAGAGTGGTGCCGGCACGGTAGGTCAGCTTGTTCGGTCAGAGCGTTAATTACCATTTATAATTAAAAAAACTGAGCGAACAGTTGAACGAACAAACTGCACGACTGTCACCGGACGTCCGCCCTGAACAAATTCAGCGAACAATATAGAACAATATGTTCTTTTTTTTTTAAAAAAAAAAAAAAAAGTGTTTGGCGTTCAAGCCGCTGGATCGCTGGACCGAGTTCCGTTCGTCAGTTTTTTTAGTTTTCAACACAGTCATTTTCTTTACTATTTATATTATAACTGATGTAATGGGGAAAATACGTGTAATCGGATGAACTTTTATCAAATTTACAATGTTATTTGGCAGTCTACTAATTTTTATTATCACAAATAATGTAATATTCTTAACTATCGACTAGTAAACGACCAAACGCATAAAGTGATACTGAAAATGTATGCTTGTCCGTGTCTTCAAAACTGCTGGTATTTAATCGAAAGAGAACGAGAAAATGCATTTCGGAAAACGCTATTAAAATACACTCGATACTGCATAATTAATTATCAGCGCCGATTTTTAAGGAAATACTGCGTCATGCATGGTTTGCTTCCAAACCATCGTCTGAAAGAGAGGTTTTTGAAAATGTTAACGAAGTTTGTTTTTCCACAGAAAACGTCAAAGGACCTTGCGTATGCGGAAACATAGCATTTATTCAATGCAGCTGGTGCCGTTTAACTTTATGTTTGCCATGGTTTTACGAAAAATACCATCCTGCAACTTGTACTCGTAATGTCGAAAGCGACGATTAATTGTACGTCTTTCGAAAGCCGTCTGTGCTGCTCAAAACCTGGAGGTAACAAGTCGTTTCGGGCTCCTTCCAGGTATAAGTGATTTCTCAAACCACGGACAAGCACACATTTTCAGTATCACTTTATGCGTTTGGTCGTTTACTAGTCGATTGTTATGAATATTACATTATTTGTGATAATAAGAATTAGTAGACTGCCAAATAACAGTGTAAATTTAATAAAAGTTCATCCGATTACACGTATTTTCCCCATTACATCAATTGTAATATAAATAATAAAGAAAATGACTGTGTTGAAAATAAAAAAAACTGAAGAACGGAACTCGATCCAGCGATCCAGCGGCTTGAACGCCAAACACTTTTTTTTAAAAAAGAGTATTTTGTTCTATATTGTTCGTTGAATTTGTTCAGGCGGACGTCCGATGATACCCGTGCAGTTTGTTCGTTCATCTGTTCGCTCAGTTTTTCTGTTATAATGGGTAGCTACCGCTCTGACCGAACACGCTTTTTTTTATTTTTTTTATATAAAACCTTTATTAAAAAAACAATGTTACACATTGCAAATACATACTGAGTTATACATACATGAAGTTATTTAAACAAAGCGGTTTGATCATTTCAATTGCGCTGACATTAAGGAAAGACAACAGAGGATTGTGTTACTGACTAAAACACCGGAAAGAATTAAATTAAACATAAATACTTGAGAATGGCGGAAAGGAGATATATAATAAAGTTGACTAGCCTTCCAACTACACTTTCTGGACATTAATTGAATCTAAGTATTTGAAGTGATCAGATCTGTATAATCAGTCTTTCACTGCAAAAATGAACAGGGCAATGTGCCAGCCATTGAATATTACATTTTTCGGATAGAATCTTATGGTTTTAACCAATCGATAAGGAGATTCCTATAAAAACTGTCTATTTCCAAATTTCTAGTATAAGCTAATATTGCACCTTTCATGTTTTGTGTTTGGCACTCTTAGACACACAATCTCAATGTCACATAAGTTCTGTACATTAGCTTATAAATTTCAAAAAACTACTCTCTGTCAAAGTAGAGAAAACACACATCATAAATATACTGTAAAATCTCAAACAGTATCCTTAAGGTAACTACAATACATCACTGTCAACACAGTCTTCTTTTTTATATTAACCAATGCCCATTCTTTCAAATACAATTTTTAGCATATTACCGAACTTTTTCTTGTGATTCGAATAGCTTCTAATTTTGTGGAACTCACACAGCATGTGTACCTTGAACTCTATGATGCTATCGGATCCTAATTTGTTAAGGACGTAGTTAACAAAATTTCCCAGCAACCACTACACAGCGTTATTTTTTGCTTCTGGGAAATAGCGTGCTTCAGGCCTGTGTATCAATGACAGCGATATATACTCAGGGGATGTTCTTGTATTCAGAGCTATTTGCTCCCGGATCCACTTCCAACTATTCATGTGACCACTGCAAGTATATCGATGAATTACTGTGACAACTAGATGGCATTGTTGACATAAATTGGTTTCACAGAGTCCGATTGCGTGCAGTCTTTCATTGGTGCTAACTATGTTGTTAACTGTCTTGTACCATGACGTTTTTATATTAGACGTGAGCACATTAGAACTAATGTTTTTCCAAATCTCAGTCCACTCAATGTTTGGAAACTGTCGTTCTATTTTGTTTCTTCCTTCGCTTTTTTTTCGTTCCCGCATTATCGCTCTCGATGTTAAGTGTCGGGACTGCCTGAGTTCGACACTGACATAACTAAACTCAACATAGAAAATCCTCACATGCTGTAAGCGACTGTTGATATTCTGCACGTCAATCGGGGGAAGCAGGCTTGGAGGTTTAATGATCTCGAAAAGTTGGCTGGTTATCCTTTCTCGCGAGTCTCTTATTAAATTAACTTGCCTTTTGATAAAAAGAGCAGAGGCTTTATCCGTTATATCAGTTAATCCTAGTCCACCATTTTTAGGATCTAAAGTGGCTACTTTAGCAGGTACTCTGAACACTTCACCTTTCCACAAAAATTTTGTGATTTTGGACATTATTCTCCTCGCTATCATTCTCGGTATTGGAAACAGCTGGGCAGTATAATAAGCCTTAGCAAGGATGCATGAGTTGATATACTGTGTTCTTTGAACTTGGTTCATATATCGAGTTAAATTCTCTACAATGGCTCCTTGCAGTTTATCTGCTGCAACTTTCCAATTTAAAGCCGTCATTTTCATAGGGCATGCTGTCAGGGTGATCCCAAGTGTTTTATGTTGTCGGACTAATTTTGCCCACTCGACGTTGATATTATCAAAACCTCTGAGATTTAACATCTTACTTTTTCCGTTTGCATTGGCTCCAGATGCTCTACAGTACGAATCAATCAATGTTGCTAGCGTGGTTACCTCATCATTGTTCCTTATAATGACCCCTATATCGACAGCATAGGCTCTTATAACGGTTTTATTTCCTGATAATGTTAAGCCCTTTAATCTAGCATGGACATGTCGGAGGAAAGGTTCCAGCGAAATGGCCAAGAGCGACATGGACAGAGGACTTCCTTGAGGAACACCTCGTTGTATTTGCATCGGCCTGGATTGTTGACAATTCACCGCTATTTTAGCATTTATTCCAGTTGCTATGTTCTTAATCAACTGTATTACCCTATCGTTGAAACCTATTTTCTTCAATGTCTGTAGAAGATATTCATGATTTACTACATCGAACGCTTTATAAAAATCTAAAAACAATAAAGCACACATTATGTTTGTTACCGAAGTTATAGCAATGATATCCCTGAATTCCGCTAGATTTTGAAAAATGGTTCTGCCTTGCGCACAGTTCTGATGTTGACTAATAATTTTATCTGTAAGGCATGAAATTCTCTTGTTTATTATTCTACACTCCTGGAAATTGAAATAAGAACACCGTGAATTCATTGTCCCAGGAAGGGGAAACTTTATTGACACACCCCTGGGGTCAGATACATCACATGATCACACTGACAGAACCACAGGCACATAGACACAGGCAACAGAGCATGCACAATGTCGGCACTAGTACAGTGTATATCCACCTTTCGCAGCAATGCAGGCTGCTATTCTCCCATGGAGACGATCGTAGAGATGCTGGATGTAGTCCTGTGGAACGGCTTGCCATGCCATTTCCACCTGGCGCCTCAGTTGGACCAGCGTTCGTGCTGGACGTGCAGACCGCGTGAGACGACGCTTCATCCAGTCCCAAACATGCTCAATGGGGGACAGATCCGGAGATCTTGCTGGCCAGGGTAGTTGACTTACACCTTCTAGAGCACGTTGGGTGGCACGGGATACATGCGGACGTGCATTGTCCTGTTGGAACAGCAAGTTCCCTTGCCGGTCTAGGAATGGTAGAACGATGGGTTCGATGACGGTTTGGATGTACCGTGCACTATTCAGTGTCCCCTCGACGATCACCAGTGGTGTACGGCCAGTGTAGGAGATCGCTCCCCACACCATGATGCCGGGTGTTGGCCCTGTGTGCCTCGGTCGTATGCAGTCCTGATTGTGGCGCTCACCTGCACGGCGCCAAACACGCATACGACCATCATTGGCACCAAGGCAGAAGCGACTCTCATCGCTGAAGACGACACGTCTCCATTCGTCCCTCCATTCACGCCTGTCGCGACACCACTGCAGGCGGGCTGCACGATGTTGGGGCGTGAGCGGAAGACGGCCTAACGGTGTGCGGGACCGTAGCCCAGCTTCATGGAGACGGTTGCGAATGGTCCTCGCCGATACCCCAGGAGCAACAGTGTCCCTAATTTGCTGGGAAGTGGCGGTGCGGTCCCCTACGGCACTGCGTAGGATCCTACGGTCTTGGCGTGCATCCGTGCGTCGCTGCGGTCCGGTCCCAGGTCGACGGGCAGGTGCACCTTCCGTCGACCACTGGTGACAACATCGATGTACTGTGGAGACCTCATGCCCCACGTGTTGAGCAATTCGGCGGTACGTCCACCCGGCCTCCCGCATGCCCACTATACGCCCTCGCTCAAAGTCCGTCAACTGCACATACGGTTCACGTCCACGCTGTCGCGGCATGCTACCAGTGTTAAAGACTGCGATGGAGCTCCGTATGCCACGGCAAACTGGCTGACACTGACGGCGGCGGTGCACAAATGCTGCGCAGCTAGCGCCATTCGACGGCCAACACCGCGGTTCCTGGTGTGTCCGCTTTGCCGTGCGTGTGATCATTGTTTGTACAGCCCTCTCGCAGTGTCCGGAACAAGTATGGTGGGTCTGACACACCGGTGTCAATGTGTTCTTTTTTCCATTTCCAGGAGTGTAGCTATTAATTTATAATCAGAATTCAGCAGTGAAATTGGACGAAAATTATTTAAATCTTTGTTTCCATTATTTTTTGGCACCAGGACAATTTTACTCTTCTTAAACTCAGCCGGAATCATTTTACCCTGAATAACATCATTTACAATGTCCGTGATTTTCGCACCTACTATTGGCCAGTAACGGATGTAAAACTCTGCTGGCAGACCATCCGGTCCTGGGGATTTTTTTGGTGGCGAGGCGCACAGAGTCTCATACACGTCTTCTTCACTGACAACCTCGAGAAAATTTTCGTTGTCATCTTCTGTCAGCTGTGGGGCGAGGATGTCAAGGAATTCTTCCAAGGAAGCATCACTACTTTGATGTACAGAATATAGCTCGCACTAATAGCGATAAATCTCGTCCATGATATCCTGCTGGATTCTGAGAATCGTGCCGTGTTTTGTTCGAATTTCTTCAATAAAAGTCCTTCTCCCGTTTTTCGTATGCTTCACTAAATGATACAGGGAAGTAGTTTCATCTGCTGACACCGATTTGCCTTTGATTTTATTTTCAACCCTTCCATTTGACTTCTCTTGATATTAAGTAACTTGGCTTTGACTTTTTTTATGTCTGCTATCCGAAGTGAGGAACCTGCTGAGACTTGATCATATAGATCTCTCAAAACGGAATAGTAGTACTCTATAGTGCATTTCATTTCCCTTGCGCTCTGGGCACTGTATTGAATAAGAACTTTACTCAACTTTGGCTTTGCCATTTTAACCCACCAGTCAATAGCAGTGGCATATCTACTACGGGCTCGCAGGCATATTGCCCATGTTTCTTTAATCATATCTTCTAAATCATGATTAACTAACAAGGAAGTGTTCAAATTCCACTGATTCTTGAATCGGCGAACCGGCTGTCTTGTTAGATTTATGCAAGCTAAGACACTTGAATGGTCTGAAAAGTAGGTAGGAATGGTTTCTACTTTTGTCACGGAAGTTACAAGATTTTTAGAAATATATAGTCTATCAATCCTGCTACGTGATGTTGCCGTGACATAAGTGAACTCAACAGTGGAGGGGTATTTGATTTCCCATATATCCTTTAATTCTAAACCAGTAACTAATTGTTTTAGTTCACTTGAGAAATTAAAATTAGGTAACTGATCTTTTCGATTTAAAACACAATTAAAATCACCTCCAAGTAATAACTGTCTTGGTGATTTCCTTAACAAGTATATCAAGTCATCTTTGAAAAAACGTGCCCTGTCAGCTCGATGAGAACTTCCTGAAGGGGCGTACAAGTTGATGATAGTCACATCATAGATATTTAGTCCTATTCCCCTTCCGGATTCCAGTCGTTCCACCTCGCTTACTGTAATCCCTTCCCTTACCAAAATAGCTGTTCCAACACTTGTTTCGGGAGACACATTTATGTAATTGACAAAACCGGGAATTACCAAATCCGAAATTAGAACTTCTTGTAACAGGGCAATATCAGTCGCGGATTCGTACAAAAATTCCTTAAGGGCCGATAATTTCAAACCGGTCGTGATTTTATTTATGTTTATAGTGGTGACAGAATAAGATTGCGTCATTGTGCTGTCACTATGTAGTTGTTTTGTTGAACTAATTTAGTTTACTGTGGTTCAGGGTTCAGTTAAGCTGTAACAGTTTTCTAGGAAGGCTGAACATGCAATAACACTTCAATCAGTTTATTAGTTACTGTCCCGTTTTTTTTCTACTTCTGATGTTTTCTCTTGTACCGCAAGCAGACTGATTTCCTGGTAAACTTTCTGATTTTTCCTCCAGTGATTCGTGTACGACCGTTTCGGACTGAACATTCTTTGGGCTTGGGTCGCCCCTACTGGATTTTCCCTTCCCTTAGTTACGAGCTACATTCTCATTTGGTTGCGTCGGTATTTTACTTCGCGGCTTATCTGGAGCAGCAGCAGACGCTTTAGCAATTTCGGTTGCCGGCGCCTGCCCTGAGGTGTTGACCGTGATTTCAGTTTGGCCACCACTTCCTCGTTCTTTATTAATTTCATTCACTTTCTGATCGAGGGAAACAAATGGAGACTGCAGTTTTGCATCCTCTCCCTGAATTTGTTTATTAACAGATAGATTCTGATCTTTGCAATCGGCTACTGCACCTGTTGTTTCTTGCAAATTAATGCTGCTTACACCCCTTTCATTTTCTGGTACCGTATGTGTATTATCTTTCTGTTCATTAGTTTCCATTCGCATTTTGCCTTCAGGTTCCTCTGCCTTCTCATCGCACTGTTTTTGCTTGCGAAGTGAGGGAGGGGACAAGCTAGCTCGTCCTCTGAACAACTATCAGTTATCTCCAGAGGTCATTTTTTCGGTTGCATTTCAGTTTCACGAGTAGTGGCAACGGGGTTTCCTTTTGTTGTTAGCGGGGGAAATTGACTGTTATCGTGAAGGGAAACATCAGCTTGTCCCGCTGCGTTAACATCCTCAACCAGTTGTTACGGGCTATTCTTTGGTTACAGATCATTTAAGGTAAGCTTCTGACACTGTATCAAATTACTTTTAAGCACAACAGTTCGCCGCGGACATTCCTGTCTGAAGTGGCCGGTTTCGTTACATATATGACATGTAGCTTCCTGACCTGTATAAAAAATTTGTGCCTTATACCCACAAACAGTTATGTGAGACGGAATATTCGTCTTAACGTCCATCTCTACACAGCTGACCCCGTTAAAACACTGCAGTTTAAAGCGAGGCGACCATCTTTCATTTGCAATTGATTTAACGTCTCCGTAGTTTAAAAGAGCTTCCTTAATCTTATCATTTTCAATTTCAATGGGGAGATTCAAGACACGAACGGTTTTGTAATGAATGTCCGCTCTATAGATGGAAACCTTACTTTTATAACCATTTCTATGCACAAAATCTACTTCATAGCCCCACTTTCGTAAGACTTTATCAACAGTCGAAGCACTGATTAACTTGACAAAAACACAGTATTTTTCCTGATCCAGTTGTCAGGTATGAACGGTTTCAGAATTTAGACCAATTACCTGTGTAATCCAGTCATCTATTTCCGGGGATGTCGGCTGAACAGGACGGGATTCTTTGTCAAAAGCAAATACCAGAGTATTCTTCCTGAGGTTTGTAGCCATGGTTAATCCAGCGAAGCAATTTCGGTTAAACAACCGAAATTCCAAGTAGCAGCAGCAAGACCAGAAAGAGCGATCAGATCACAAGGAACAGGAACGAACACGGAGATTAACGGACGGACGGCACTCGGCGAAGCACAAGTACAGCGATGTAAACACTGAAGTGCAGCGCAACAGTTAACAGCGGCCACTCGCGAGCGCGACTAAAACGGAACTGTGAACACGCTGAGCTACCGTGCCGGCACCACTCTGCCGGAGCCGCTTCATGGTTAAAATTGTCACGCACAAATATATATTCGACGACCAAAATTATCTTCCGATTTTATCAATAACGCTTGAGACGCACGCGCTACTGCTTACACATTTTGTTGTCCTCATGGAGTACTACGAGTGAACGAAGTTTGCAGTAAATCCGCGTTCCAAACGTGGTGGACTCCCCTTGTGAGTGAGACTGCTTTCCGCGGCCACAAAAGGAAGAACAAGGTAACCCAGAGGTTTCGACTGATTCTCACCACCGTCAAATTGATCAGCAGCCGCTACGAAAGGTGGGAAACCTAGTCATCGAAGGGGTTTCGCTGCCTAAATCCACACCAAATGACTTGCAATATATGGAAATTACATCTACTGGATCGCAGAAAAACAAAAAGAAGCGGTCTGCGCTTCCGGTGGCGGAGCAGGGAGGTCAAAAGACCCGAAAGAAGTTGCGTCACATTACGAAGACGATCAACGACCAAAATTATATTGAACCAGAGGATAAGGACATTTCCCATAGCTCAACTTACAGTTAAGACAAGAAATATGAGGAAACCTTTTACTACGCAGATCCAGTGGAAGGAGAGCAAATACGGAAGGCTTAAAGGTATACAATGATGGTTCCCTCACACGAACATCTGCTGACTGCAACAAAGATCGAGCTTCAACTAGAATGGACTGAGCAACTGATGCGGAGGACAAATTTGTACCTCGAGCAACGACGTCAGATGATACGCTGCAGATGGTCATTGAGCATAGAAACGTTGATGAGTGTCTCTTTGCAGTGTGTCCTCTACCATTGAGATGAATTGAAATGCATAATTTGCCCTGAGATAATTGCAGAAAAATGTTTTTGAACATTAAATTAGTGTTTATGTCATGGCGTATAATTTTTTTTCTCGTTACGTGGAAGGCCGCCTACGGTGAAAGTCACAGATGTATAATATAATGACTGAATATTAATAGAATTCGGTGTTCACTATAACTGGCTGCCTTGAAATATTCCTTGTATAATTCTGAAACCTACATTGCATTATAGCAGGAAACAATGGTTCATAAACTTAATTTTCCAGGTTTTAACAGAATTTTAAATGTTGTTTCTGAAAATGAGTGTGAACGGCTACTTTAGCGAAAAACGTTATGCCCATGGAGCCACTATGTCTTTTAGAATCTGGTCGAGGAATCTCCTGTAAAATATTTGATACGACCGTAGTCAACATTTATTCTCCCTCTGCAAACAATTCCAGAGCGGCTAGAACTAGATTCTTTACCGGCGAAGTTGTACCTCTGTTAAAAGAGAAAACGGAAAATCTCATCATAGTTGGAGACTGGAATTGTGTCCTGAAGTCGAAAGATCAAACCCCTAACTTTGACTATTCGCAGTCACTGAGTGGCTGTGTAATGGCTCTGCGTCTCAAAGACGTTTGGGACGTGTTATACCTCACACTGGTCATAGTCGCATACTTGACGAATCTTGCAGTCAGTAGAATTGATAGAATATATGTATCCGAAGGCCTAAATCAGTACGTATCTGCCATCGATACGATTCCATCAAGTTTTTCTAACCACTCTGGCGTCCCTTGTAGCATTAATCTTGTCAAGCAAAAAATCTACTGGGAGCGAGGACTTTGGAAATTAAATGTCAGTATCCTTAACGACAGAATACGTGCAAGTGACGTGGAACATGTGCCTCAAAGCGAAACCAAGATACGTTTCAACTATTGAATGGTGGACCAGATTCGCCAAAAGGAAACTGAGAATAGTTTTGATTGATTATGGCAAAGAAAAGGCAAAACTTCTGAAAGGCACAATAGAATTTTATTATGCATGTTTGAGAGAACAATGCGATCGTCCTTTCTTGTCTGATCAGCGCTTCATGCAAATAAAGAAAATGAATGCAGTTTCAACACAACTAAAACGGAAACAACTTGATGGTTGGGGTGAAGTCAAGGTCGCACTGAACTGCAGAAGACGGAACTGCCTCTCTGTATCATCTCATAAGGCATGCAAAGAATAGACGGGAGAGTTTCATAAATGAACTACGTACTGCGAACAACGACTAGCACCATGACCAAAATAACATGAGTAACGAAATTCACCCGTTGTTTCAGTAATCATATACTACAACTGATTTCAAGGAGCAGTATGTAGAGGTATTACTTGAAGGCACAGGCTCTATAGTCACTGAGGATGAGAAAAGAGAGATGTTGACAATATTTTCGAGTGACGAAATTTTGGATAACGTCAAAACCTCTCCAGTCAACAGGACTCCTGGGTCTGACGGTCTATCGGTGAAATGTTACAAAAAAATTTGGGATATTATGGGCCATACGTTGATCGACGCAATCAATGAAGTCATCAACGGTATGTCAATACCTCAGGGACTTAAAGAAGGTGTCTTTATGATGGTACCTAAAGGGCGCCGAACGAAACATATCAGTAACCTGCGACATAAATGTTTAATAAATGATCACTGCAAACTTGCTGCACATGCACTGAAACTTCAATTGAATAGGGTACTACAATGAATCATTGGACAGGACCAAACAGCCCTCCCTCACAGAAGTGTCCTTAAAACTGTCAGTGGATACCGTGATATAATCTCAGCCTTTTCAGCAACTTAAGTTAACGATTCCCTACTTTTGATCGATTCTGAGAAATACATTTCATCTACATCTACATCCATACTCCGCAAGCCACCTGGCGGTGTGTGAAGGAGGGTACCTTGAGTACCTCTATCGGCTCTCCCTCCTATTCCAGTCTCGTATTGTTCGTGGAAAGAAGGATTGTCGGTATGCTTCTGTGTGGGCTCTAATCTCTCTCATTTTATCCTCATGGTCCCTTCGCGAGATATACGTAGGAGGGAGGAAAATACTGCTTGACTCTTCGGTGAAGGTATGTTCTCGAAACTTGAACAAAAGCCCGTACCGAGCTACTGAGAGTCTCTCCTGCAGAGTCTTCCACTGGAGTTTATCTATCATCTCCGTAACGCTTTCGCGATTACTAAATGATCCTGTAACGAAGCGCACTGCTCTCCGTTGGATCTTCTCTATCTCTTCTATCAACCCTATCTGGTACGGATCCCACATTGCTGAGCAGTATTCAAGTAGTGGGCGAACAAGCGTACTGTAACCTACTTCCTTTGTTTTCGGATTGCTTTTCCTTAGGATTCTTCCAATGAATCTCAGTCTGGTATCTGCTTTACCGACGATCAACTTTATATGATCATTCCATTTTAAATCACTCCTAATGCGTACTCCCAGATAATTTATGGAATTAACTGCTTCCAGTTGCTGACCTGCTATTTTGTAGCTAAATGATAAGAGATCTATCTTTCTATGTATTCGCAGCACATTACACTTGCCATTCCCTGCACCGTGCGTCAATTCGCTGCAGATCCTCCTGCATTTCAGTACAATTTTCCATTGTTACAACCTCTCGATACACCACAGCATCATCTGGAAAAAGCCTCAGTGAACTTCCGATGTCATCCACAATGTCATTTATGTATATTGTGAATAGCAACGGTCCTATGACACTCCCCTGCGGCATACCTGAAATCACTCTTACTTCGGAAGACTTCTCTCCATTGAGAATGACATGCTCTTCAATCCAATCACACCATTGGTCTGATAGTCCATATGCTCTTACTTTGTTCGTTAAACGACTGTGGGGAACTGTATCGAACGCCTTGAGGAAGTCAAGAAACATGGCATCTACTGCGAACCCGTGTCTATGGCCCTCTGAGTCTCGTGGAGAATAGCGCGAGCTGGGTTTCACACGACCGTCCTTTGCGAAACCCATGCTGATTACTACAGAGTAGATTTCTAGTCTCCAGAAAAGTCATTATACTCGAACATAATACGTGTTCCAAAATTCTACAACTGATCGACGTTAGAGATATAGGCCTATAGTTCTACACATCTATTCGACTTCCCTTCTTGAAAACGGGGATGACCTGTGCCCTTTTCCAATCCTTTGGAACGCTACGCTCTTCTAGAGACCTACGGTACACCGCTGCAAGAAGGGGGGGGGGGCAAGTTCCTTCGCGTACTCAGTGTAAAATCGAACTGGTATCCCATCAGGTCCAGCGGCCTTTCCTCTTTTGAGCGATTTTAATTGTTTCTCTATCCCTCTGTCGTCTATTTCGATATCTACCATTTTGTCATCTGTACGACAATCTAGAGAAGGAACTACAGTGCAGTCTTCCTCTGTGAAACAGCTTTGGAAAAAGACGTTTAGTATTTCGGCCTTAAGTCTGTCATCCTCTGTTTCAGTACCATTTTGGTCACAGAGTGTCTGGACATTTTGTTTTGATCCACCTACCGCTTTGACATAAGACTAAAATTTCTTCGGATTTTCTGCCAAGTCAGTACATAGAACTTTACTTTCGAATTCATTGAATGCCTCTCGCATAGCCCTCCTCACACTACATTTCGCTTCGCGTAATTTTTGTTTGTCTGCAAGGCTTTGGCTATGTTTATGTTTGCTGTGAAGTTCCCTTTGCTTCCGCAGCAGTTTTCTAACTCGGTTGTTGTACCACGGTGGCTCTTTTCCATCTCTTACGATCTTGCTTGGCACATACTCATCGAACGCACATTGTACGATGGTTTTGAACTTTGTCCACTGAACCTCAACACTATCTGTACTTGAGACAAAACTTTTGTGTTGAGCAGTCAGGTACTCAGTAATCTGCTTTTTGTCACTTTTGCTAAACAGAAAAATCTTCCTACCTTATTTAATATTTCTATTTACGGCTGAAATCATAGATGCCGTAACCGCTTTATGATCGCTGATTCCCTGTTCTGCGTTAACTGTTTCAAATACACTCCTGGAAATGGAAAAAAGAACACATTGACACCGGTGTGTCAGACCCACCATACTTGCTCCGGACACTGCGAGAGGGCTGTACAAGCAATGATCACACGCACGACACAGTGGACACACCAGGAACCGCGGTGTTGGCCGTCGAATGGCGCTAGCTGCGCCGCATTTGTGTACCGCCGCCGTCAGTGTCAGCCAGTTTGCCGTGGCATACGGAGCTCCATCGCAGTCTTTAACACTGGTAGCATGCCGCGACAGCGTGGACGTGAACCGTATGTGCAGTTGACGGACTTTGAGCGAGGGCGTATAGTGGGCATGCGGGAGGCCGTGTGGACGTACCGCCGAATTGCTCAACACGTGGGGCGTGAGGTCTCCACAGTACATCGATGTTGTCGCCAGTGGTCGGCGGAAGGTGCACGTGCCCGTCGACCTGGGACCGGACCGCAGCGACGCACGGATGCACGCCAAGCCCGTAGGATCCTACGCAGTGCCGTAGGGGACCGCACCGCCACTTCCCAGCAAATTAGGGACACTGTTGCTCCTGGGGTATCGGCGAGGACCATTCGCAACCGTCTCCATGAAGCTGGGCTACGGTCCCGCACACCGTTAGGCCGTCTTCCGCTCACGCCCCAACATCGTGCAGCCCGCCTGCAGTGGTGTCGCGACAGGCGTGAATGGAGGGACGAATGGAGACGTGTCGTCTTCAGCGATGAGAGTCACTTCTGCCTTGGTGCCAATGATGGTCGTATGCGTGTTTGGCGCCGTGCAGGTGAGCGCCACAATCAGGACTGCATACGACCGAGGCACACAGGGCCAACACCCGGCATCATGGTGTGGGGAGCGATCTCCTACACTGGCCGTACACCACTGGTGATCGTCGAGGGGACACTGAATAGTGCACGGTACATCCAAACCGTCATCGAACCCATCGTTCTACCATTCCTAGACCGGCAAGGGAACTTGCTGTTCCAACAGGACAATGCACGTCCGCATGTATCCCGTGCCACCCAACGTGCTCTAGAAGGTGTAAGTCAACTACCCTGGCCAGCAAGATCTCCGGATCTGTCCCCCATTGAGCATGTTTGGGACTGGATGAAGCGTCGTCTCACGCGGTCTGCACGTCCAGCACGAACGCTGGTCCAACTGAGGCGCCAGGTGGAAATGGCATGGCAAGCCGTTCCACAGGACTACATCCAGCATCTCTACGATCGTCTCCATGGGAGAATAGCAGCCTGCATTGCTGCGAAAGGTGGATATACACTGTACTAGTGCCGACATTGTGCATGCTCTGTTGCCTGTGTCTATGTGCCTGTGGTTCTGTCAGTGTGATCATGTGATGTATCTGACCCCAGGAATGTGTCAATAAAGTTTCCCCTTCCTGGGACAATGAATTCACGGTGTTCTTATTTCAATTTCCAGGAGTGTAGTTCGGGTCTGTTTGTCACCAGAAGGTCTAATATGTTACCGCCACGAGTCAGTTCTCTGTTTAACTACTCAAGGCAGTTTTCAGATAAAGCACTTTAAAAAAATTGACTGGATTTTTTGTCCCTGCCACCCGTTATGAACGTTTGAATGTCCCAGTCTATATCCGGCAAATTAAAATCTCCACCCAGAACTATAACATGGTGGGGAAATCTACTCGAAATATTTTCCTAATTATCCTTCAGGTGCTCAGCCACAACAGCTGCTGAGCCAGGGGGCCTATAGAGACATCCAATTACCATGTCTGAGCCTGCTTTAACCGTGACCTTCACCCAAATCATTTCACATTTCGGATCTCCTTCAATTTCCTTCGATACTATTGCACTTCTTATCGCTAAAAACACGCCTCGCCCTTCACTATCCAGCCTGTCTCTGCGGTATACACTCCAATCTGAGTTTAGGATTTCATTACTGTTTACGTCTGGTTTCAGCCAACTTTCTGTCCCTAGTACTATATGGGCGTTGTGACCGTTTATTAATGAGAGCATTTCTGGGACCTTTATATAGACGCTCCTGCAGTTTACTATTAGCACATTAATATTGTTATTCCCTGTTGCATTTTGCCTACTCCTACCTTGCCGCGTCTCAGAAGGCGTCTTGTCGGGCCTAGGGAGGGAATTCTATAACCTAAAAAAACCCCATGTGCACTCCACACGTACTCCGCTACCCTTGTAGCCGCTTCCGGCGTGTAGTGCACGCCTGACCTATTCAGGGGGACCCTACATTTCTCCACCCGATAGCGGAGGTCGAGAAATTTGCACCCCAGATCTCCGCAGAATCGTCTGAGCCTCTGGTTTAAGCCTTCCACTCGGCTCCAAACCAGAGGACCGCGATCGGTTCTGGGAACGATACTACAAATACATAGCTCTGATTCCACCCCGCGAGCGAGGCTTTCCGCCTTCAGCAATTCCGCCTCCCGCCCGTACGAACTGAGGATGACCTCTGAACCCAGACGGCAGGAGTCATTGGTGCCGACATGAACAACAATTTGCAGTCGGGTGCACCCAGTGCTCTCTATCGCCGCCGGCAGGGCCTCCTCCACATCTCGGATGAGACCCCCAGGCAAGCAGACAGAGTGAATACTGGCCTTCTTCCCCGACCGTTTGACCAGATTGCTCACCATAACATTTTTAAAACTAAAATGTGTAATTACGGGGATGACAGAAAAAATATTTGCTAGCGGACAACGTATGAGAGACATCAATATTTTTAGGGGCTTTCCGCAAGGAAGCCCGGTATCCATATGCTGCTATGTATCATAGCAATTGAACCTCTTCCCCGAAAATTAAACGATTCCTTGGAAGTTATCATGATAATGTATGTCAAGAAAGTAATTAACGTCTATGGGGATGATTTAGATGTCGTAGTACGGAGCGAAAAAGATGTTCAAAATTCAAAGAACGCAGTCCACATTTATTGCAGTAGTACTGGTGATGAAGTGAATACAACGAAAAGTTCTTTGCTTCATTTGAATGGCTATGTGAGCAACGTCTTAGACTGGGTTAGCTCTACTAACCATCATAAGTTCCTGGGTTAATTCTACTAACCATCATAAGTTCCTATGTGTAACATTATCTAAATATCCGCTCAAGATGACTTCGGTTAACTGGAAGGACTGCTTACAAACATCATAATTTCAAGAAAAAAGCATAGAAACAGGGATCCTAATTTAATTCAGAAGTACAACTGATTAACTGCATAATCCTGTCCGAAGCAGTTTATCTAAGTAATGTCTGCCTATCCGCTTGGGCATTGCAAAAAAATTTACAAGCGTAGCTCGTCAGTTGATAAGGAAAGGATGTATCTTAAAAGTCGCAGCTCGTACAGTCACCTTGAAGACGGTGGCCTCGGTCTCACAGGCATCTGGCAAAAGGCCATGACTTTATTTATCAAGCGGACTCGGGAAATTCCCCGTAAGTACCCTGACAATTTTACGGCGCTATTCATTCAACTGGCTGAACCTAAGAGTTTAGAAGCCCTGTCAATGTGGCTACCATTAATTTTAAACTGAACCACGTACGAATTTACTTCACTGAGAACGTACGTACAAAACCGAGAAGCAGCGTCTGGATATCTGCTCTTGCCATACAACGGAGGAGCACAGTCAGGAACAGAAGAGAGACAAAATATCCTACAAGAGATTGGGATAATGTATAGCAGAACATTAGTAGAAAAGTTTTAACTAGTGCACAACGGTGCGCATGGTGTCAAGTGGTTAGTGATATTATAGCAACAAATGAGATCCTAAATATTATGGCACGCACTGATTCACACTTATGTCAACGATGTAGATTTGTTGACACGATAGTCCACAGATTTATGTGCTTAGGCTATAATGACATATGGACCCGAATGAAGGTGGCATTCCTCAGAAGAGATGATGATAGATTCGTCACCACAAATGAATTAACTGGTCCGGACAAAAGATATTTTGAGCAACAACACAATGTGACTATACAGAAACTTTGTTCACTACGTCATCCAAAAACGGAACTCCAACAGTATTTTTCGCGCTCCAATATTTTTTCTGTACACTGGTTTACTTTGGTTAATTGTATGTTGCAAACAAATGAGATTAATTATTATTATATTGGAACTGGCTTCTTATTAAACGAACAGTTTTGTTACTGTAACTCATTAGAATGCACAATATATCCATCTCTGCTATAACTATCGTAAAAATGTTCTGAAATTATTTCTGTTTTCAAAAATAATGAAGTTAGCGTACGCAAAGCTTAAAGAACCTCAAACCTTGCAGTGGATTTTTCGTCAACATTAATTATTAATCAGCGCCACGGATAACACTAGAGCATGAGACTATCATTATTAACCAGAAAATGATTTTTCTATAACTTTTACCAGCCCAGAACTTTTGTATAGCAAGATTTCCTTTAGAAACATGAAAGTATTATAACTTTGACACTGTTAAAGTTTACAATATTAGCAGCCCGTGTCCGCCTGTGAAACACAACATAAAATCTGCTGCTTTGTACTCCGATCTCGAACTGTTGTTGTTGTTGTTGTGGTCTTCAGTCCTGAGACTGGTTTGATGGAGCTCTCCATGCTACTCTATCCTGTGGGAGCTTCTTCATCTCCCAGTACCTACTGCAGCCTACATCCTTCTGAATCTGCTTAGTGTATTCATCTCTTGGTCTCCCTCTACGATTTTTACCCTCCACGCTGCCCTCCAATACTAAATTGGTGATCCCTCGATGTCTCAGAACATGTCCTACCAACCGATCCCTTCTTCTAGTCAAGTTGTGCCACGAGCTCCCCTTCTCCCCAATCCTATTCAATACTTCCTCATTAGTTATGTGATCTACCCATCTAGTCTTCAGCATTCTTCTGTAGCACCACATTTCGAAAGCTTCTATTCTCTTCTCGTCTAAACTATTTATTGTCCACGTTTCACTGCCATACATGACTACATTCCATACAAATACTATCACAAAGCACTGCTCGATGTTAACAAATTTCTCTTCTTCAGAAACACTTTTCTTGCCATTGCCAGTCTACATTTTATATCCTCTCTACTTCGACCATCATCAGTTATTTTGCTCCCCAAATAGCAAAACTCCTTTACTACTTTAAGTGCCTCATTTCCTAATATAATTCCCTCAGCATCACCCGACTTAATTCGACTACATTCCATTATCCTCGTTTTGCTTTTGTTGATGTTCATCTTGTACCCTCCTTTCAAGACACTGTCCATTCCGTTCAACTGCCCTTCCAAGTCCCTTGCTGTCTCTGACAGAATTACAATGTCATCAGCGAACCTCAAAGTTTTTATTCCTTCTCCATGGGTTTTAAAACCTGCTCCGAACTTTTCTTTTGTTTCCTTTATTGCTTGCTCAATATACAGATTAAATAGCATCGGGGAGAGGCTACAACCCTGTCTCACTCCCTTCCCAACAACTGCTTCCCTTTCATGTCCCTTGACTCTAATAACTGCCATCTGATTTCCGTACAAATTGTAAATAGCCTTTCGCTCCCTGTATTTTACCCCTGCCACCTTCAGAATTTGAAAGAGAGTATTCCAATCAACATTGTCAAAAGCTTTCTCTAAGTCTACAAATGCTAGAAACGTAGGTTTGCCTTTCTTCAATCTTTCTTCTAAGATAAGTCGTAGGGTCAGTATTGCCTCACGTGTTCCAACATTTCTACAGAATCCAAACTGATCTTCGCAGAGGTCGTCTTCTACCAGTTTTTCCATTCGTCTGTTCAGAATTCGCGTTAGTATTTTGCAGCTGTGTGTTATTAAACTGATAGTTCGGTAATTTTCACATCTGTCACCACCTGCTTTCTTTGGGATTGGAATTATTATTTTCTTCTTGAACTACTTCTCGAACTACTGTAAGAAATAATTTTAAATTCACTTTTCACCTGACCGCGTATTGCGGTATGGTTGCCCTTATTATCAGGTTTGAATCTGCCGCAGCGGCGGCTCGTTCCGCCACGTCGCAGCTCTGCACCACCAACACTACTTAAAAAGCTGACAATGTCTTAAATAAATGGGTAAAATACCAGGCAACCTTTCTAATAATACCATGCCGGTTCTCACTAAATAACTACATTTAAAACTCGAATAATAACAAGTTCACACACCTTTCTTTATAATCAGCGCCTAATGGCGTCCTGCTTACAATCTTGACAAATGAAAGCTACCTATGCGTTAAATATAGCGTCACAGGTTCCTCCTCTCTACGTGACTCCAAGAAGACGACAACGACATTATTATTCTTACACTACTATTTATACAATGGCTGATGGTCATGAAATCTCTGAGTATTTCCATAGAGTAAATATCTCTGGAGTGAGCATTGCGTTCTGCGCGTGTTGTCAACATTAAACCAGGATTGTCACGTGTTTTCGGGACTTCGCTGAGCGTGTGTGCTTTCTGCAGCGTTTGAAGTTTATAATATCAAGAGTTTTTGTTGTGTTTCACCGTTTGTTGATAGTGTAATAGCGAGGGTGAATTACTATTGTTGCTACGGATGCAAAGAAAAATATGTGAAATGAGGGATAGTAACTTTTCATGGGTACATACCGTGTAGCTCTAATTGTTGTTGTTGTTGTGGTCTTCAGTCCTGAGACTGGTTTGATGCAGCTCTCCATGCTACTCTATCCTGTGCAAGCTTTTTCATCTCCCAGTACCTACTGCAACCTACATCCTTCTGAATCTGCTTAGTGTATTCATCTGTTGGTCTCCCTCTACGATTTTTACCCTCCGCGCTCCCCTCCAATACTAAATTGGTGATCCCTTGATGCCTCAGAACATGTCCTACCAACCGATCCCTTCTTCTGGTCAAGTTGTGCCACAAACTTCTCTTCTCCCCAATCCTATTCAATACTTCCTCATTAGTTACGTGATCTACCCATCTAATCTTCAGCATTCTTCTGTAGCACCACATTTCGAAAGCTTCTATTCTCTTCTTGTCCAAACTATTTATCGTCCATGTTTCACTTCCATACATGGCTACACTCCATACGAATACTTTCAGAAATGACTTCCTGACACTTAAATCAATACTGGATGTTAACAAATTTCTCTTCTTCAGAAACGCTTTCCTTGCCATTGCCAGCCTACATTTTATATCCTCTCTACTTCGACCATCATCAGTTATTTTGCTCCCCAAATAGCAAAACTCCTTTACTACTTTAAGTGCCTCATTTCCTAATCTAATTCCCTCAGCATCACCCGACTTAATTAGACTACACTCCATTATCCATGTTTTGCTTTTGTTGATGTTCATCTTATATCCTCCTTTCAAGACACTGTCCATTCCATTCAACTGCTCTTCCAAGTCCTTTGCTGTCTCTGACAGAATTACAATGTCATCGGCGAACCTCAAAGTTTTTATTTCTTCTCCATGGATTATAATACCCACTCCGAATTTTTCTTTTGCTTCCTTTACTGCTTGCTCAATATACAGATTGAACAACATCGGGGAGAGGCTACAACCCTGTCTTACTCCCTTCCCAACCACTGCTTCCCTTTCATGTCCCTCGACTCTTATAACTGCCATCTGGTTTCTGTACAAACTGTAAATAGCCTTTCGCTCCCTGTATTTTACCCCTGCCACCTTTAGAATTTGAAAGAGAGTATTCCAGTCAACATTGTCAAAAGCTTTCTCTAAGTCTACAAATGCTAGAAACGTAGGTTTGCCTTTCCTTAATCTTTCTTCTAAGATAAGTCGTATGGTCAGTATTGCCTCACGTGTTCCAGTGTTTCTACGGAATCCAAACTGATCTTCCCCGAGGTTGGCCTCTACCAGTTTTTCCATTCGTCTGTAAAGAATTCGTGTTGGTATTTTGCAGCTGTGACTTATTAAGCTGATAGTTCGATAATTTTCACATCTGTCAACACCTGCTTTCTTTGGGATTGGAATTATTATATTCTTCTTATTATTATAATTATAGTTATCATATTATTAAGAGACACTGTATATGTTTAAAAATTTCGAGACGCCTTATAATTAAGGCTTGATTCTGTAGACCTATTTTTCTACGATTTTATGACTATATTACGGCTCGTACAAAAGCTTACAAACAATCGCTTCCTCTCGTAGCTAGTGGAACAGGAAAGGGAATGGTTAGTTGTTTCAGTTAATACTATCCTCCATGCATTTATCAGTGACTTGTCGATTATGTATATAGATTACTCAGTCTACTATTTATTTAATAAACTGAGAGCAAGTACTTAAAATGCGTTAAATAAATACCTCAAAGTGCCACCAATAACAAAATTTGTCTTTAGGTCGCAAAAACGAGAAAAAAATACGCAGAAATACAAGAAAAAAGGACGAATTAGCAGGGATATAATCGCTAATGTGTGGCAAATCGGTGTTTTTCGGACACTTGCAAAAGTACTAGTGTACTGTCAAGTCGTTCTGCAGAACTATCACTGCAAAAATGTACGTCAGGCTCTGTAATACTATAAAGTGCAGTATCATACCGAAAGCTACTAAAAATCGAGTGCATCTGAACTATGACACCTATCGCAAAGAAGCAGAATGTAATATCACTTGCCCTTAAAAGTTACGTAGCTGGTTTATTCCCGGTATCAAATGGATACTGTTAAATTGTCTGCACAACATATATAAATAATCCACGACACGTACGAAAAGAATCCGTCTGTACTAGGGATGTAGTGACATTCTAAATATACAGGGCGCTATACGGACACACGCACGACGTCCCGAGATCACGTGGCCAGCCCGGCAATGTATGTTGACAACACAAAATCTGTTCTGCGCATGTGAATGCTCACTCCAGAGATATTTGGTTGGTTGGTTGGTTGTTTGGGGAAGGAGACCAGACAGCGTGATCATCGGTCTCATCGGATTAGGGAAGGATGGGGAAGGAAGTCGGCCGTGCCCTTTCAGAGGAACCATCCCGGCTGTTGCCTGGAGCGATTTAGGGAAATCACGGAAAACCTAAATCAGGATGGCCGGACGCGGGATTGAACCGTCGTCCTCCCGAATGCCAGACCAGTGCCTAACCACTGCGCCACCTCACTCGGTCCCAGAGATATTTACTCTATGAGTATTTCTTTACGTATTATTTCCTGCAGCGGTTTCAGAACTCGCCGACACAGATATTATTTCACAAATCCAGTACGTAATCCTTTACAAATACAAAATATAATTGTCTCTATTCTATTATTATTCAGAGCCCACAGACGTAATCAGTGCCTATATATAAATAAAATTGTAACTGCGTAGCTATGAAGCATGTTTTATCAAGAAACGTTATATATTGAGAACTACAAATGCTGCATTACGACGGAACATTATCAGCAGTCGACAAAAAGGAACCACTAGAAGAACTTCGGAAACGTGTTACAAATAGTATTTCAAAAGGAAGGTATAGGGTGAAATAGTGTTTGGAATTTGTGTGAACAAAGACTTACTTCAGCGTCATGAATGCTGTGTGTACATATAATCTTCAGTTTATGTTATAATTGCTAATTTTTTCATGTATAATTTTTCACATGTTTTCGTACATGTACGTTTGAAGAAACATCGAAAGTTCTATGAAAACGAGAATGCTTTAAATTTCGCAGTCTGCAGAGCCGCATTTCATTTGTCTACGAGATTGAAGCTCGCCGAAAAGGCGAAATATGGAGAGTGAAAGGATGGGCTCTAGGGAGTGAAGGCAGACTCACAAAAAAATAAAAATAAAAATAATTGGTTAGCGCTCGTTACTTGCAAGGCAAGGCCGTTAGCAATGCCGGGGTGGTGAGTTCGAGCCTCACTTGGGGCATAGCTTTATTTCGTAGCAGCCGACTCTGAAAGCATCGGGACGCAAGATTTGAGGTAGCACCTATTTACGAAACATTATGGTGTATTCAAAACACGAACTGCGTGGTTATCGGTAGTATCAGTAATATAATTACTAGTATCCCCGCCTATCATGCAGCCGATCGGGGTCTGGTTTCCCGCCAGGGAGCTACGATTTTTATATCGCAAAACTACGCAAATGTAGTACGTGTGGCTCGAAGGAGTCCATTAATCGCTTTGACTGAACTATGTGTGATCTCATTTAAAGAAACGTGTGATTGATACAGAAGTTATTCCAGATCCCTGTACCGAGGACTGCACCTACGCCACCGCCATAAAAACTGACAAACAACCTACTTACAGATCAGATGCCATTGCATGGTACATATTTCACATCTCTACGATTCGAATCTTGAGAAAATCGTCAGGTCAACATTTTCTCTATCAATAGATATGGTAAGAACGTTGAGTGGAGGACGAACATTTTCCAAAAAAAGATTAAGATGCTGTTTAATTTTTTACTGTATTGAGAAAGCTATGGTTGGAAAGACAGCCACAGAAATTCATTACACATTTTAAGGTTGTTACGTGAAAAATGCAAAATAAGTAACATCCATACAGCACAAATAAAGAGAATAAACGCCAAATTGATCAGTATCAAGAGTAAAAAGCTAAGTGATCTCAAAAGAAAATCCAAGACCAGATCCACAGTAAAAAGGGCGACTATTTTCTTGTATCATCTTCTTAAGCATATGCCAGTCGTAGACATTCCTTCATAGACGAACTTAAAACTGATAATGGAGCCACGCTCACTCTTCATAATGAATCTGTAACGGAAGTACATTGGCGTTATTGCGACCTTTATTCTGAATACCCAACCAAAGTTGGTATAATAGCTGAAGCTCTGCAGCTGATGAACAGGGAAATCACTGAGGACGAAAACCGTGAGTTGTCAGCTCATTTTAGCAAGAAGGAGATTTTAGAATTAAATGTCAATTCATCAGCCAGTAAAGCCCCAAGACGGTTTTATCGTCGATTCTGGGATGTTACTGGCATCATTTTATGGAAAATTTAAGTGAAATAATTTGTGGTGTGACCGCTTCTGGAGATATGGAAGAAGGCAAAATGGTCCTGGTTTCCAAAAAATGATGGATAAAAGGCTGCGACAATCTGGGCTGATAACCCTGCTCAGTTTTGATTACAAGACCATCGTTAGAGTCCCCAACATGTGCATAAAATAGTTGATTAATAACGTCGTGAGCTAACACCAGACCTGCCTACCGGGACGGACTGCCACGTCAGCTGTCCCAGAAATTAGAGATATAATTTCCATAACCTCTGTCACCAGCTTCACTTTCGCCCTGCTTTTTAATTACTTCAGTAAAGCCTTTGACGATGTTAACCATCTGTACATCATGCGAGTAAAGGAAAAAGTGGGATTGGAGGAGGGAGTTTTAAAAGTCCTTCGTACTATGTTTAGCAGCATATCTTCGAGAGTTCAGGTCAATGGACAGCTGTTGAATTAAGATCTCCATTCATTGGGATGTATCCCAGGGCAGTCCACTCTCCATGATGCATTTCGTATTGTATCTGGAGCCCTTTCTACGGTCCCGTAACGAAATGTTATCAGAAGGTTCCATGCCCGATCAGACTTTCAAAATCAGAGCGTACGCTGACTGCGTGATTGTATTGATAAGACGTGAAGATGTAGTGACACCCATGAAAAGTGAAATCGATAAATATAGGCGCCTGGAATAAACCTGAGTGACGTGAAATGTAAACTGTTCAATATCAGGGGGTTGCGACAACCTAAATATTCCTTGGGCACAAGTTGTGGAAACTCGTGAAATGCTAGGAATCACCTTGGACAGATGTCCACTCAAAACGGCCGCCTCTAGTTGGAGAGCAGTGACGCACAAAATACAAGGAGCAACAGCAAAATGTTACTCACGAGCAGTGAAACGTATGAAAAAAAAAAGTTCAAATGTGTGTGAAATCTTATGAGACTTAAGGTCATCAGTCCCTAAGCTTACACACTACTTAACCTAAATTATCCTAAGGACAAACACACACACCCATGCCCGAGGGAGGACTCGAACCTTCGCCGGGATCAGTCGCACAGTCCATGACTGCAGCGCTCCAGACCGCTCGACTAATCCCGCGCGGCAAACGCATGGAAAAAATTAGTACATCAAATACCTGTGTTCTCCAAGGCGTACGAGGGTGTAGCCAAAATAAACTGGAATAACAGGGTGTAGCCAAAATAAACTGGAATAACACTGCCGTCGGCGGAGCTTGTGTAGTACGCATTTCTGCTGCTTAGGTGTTTACAGCGCAACTCATTTCCAATTCAGTACCACCTATGTTGTCGACGTGGTATGTTCTGATCATCTACAGTGATTGTTTTTGCTAGCTCTGTTTGGATCTTGTTTGGTTCGTTATGATGGCAAGTTTAATTGAACAACGTGCAGCTATGAAATTTGGTTATATACTCGGTGAGACTGTTTTAATGTTGGAAACAGCTTACCGAGAAGATGCTATTGGAAAAACTCAAGTGTACGAGTGGTTTGCTCGATTTAAAAATGGCGGCACGTCGATTGATGACAAACCTCGTTCCAGACGTCCACCAACTGCCAGAATCGAGAAAATATTGAAAAAATTCGAGAGCTTGTGCTCACAGACCGTCGACAGACAACTGATCAGCTGTCAGAGATTAGTGGGTTGTCTTGGAGATCAATTCACTGACTTTTAACGGAAGGTTTGAGCAGACATGATTCTGGTTCTTCCATCACGACAAAGCACAGGCACAGAATCATCTCTGTTAGACAGTTTCTTGCTAAAAATGGCACATTACTCGCCTGACCTGGCTCCGTGCCACTTTTCCTTATTTCCAAACATGAAAAAAGACATGAAAGGACACTGATTTAACAGCACTGAAGAAGTCGCGGAAAAAAAACAAGGAAGGAGCTGTCAGACATTTCTAAAAGACGACTACAAAAAACAGTGGAAGCACAGACGGGACAAATGTATTAGTTGTAATGGAGAGTATTTTGAAGGAGTAAGGTTGTCGTTTGTAAACAATTTGAAAAACCGTTGCGCAGATTTTCCCAATACCGAAACTGCAAGCCACGAAGATAATGTGAATAGCAAACAAATACATCTCGAAAGGAAACATTTTTAAGTTATAACACGATAAGCTAGGCAAATAGAGGAACGCTCGAGTAATCGAACTTGTAGATATCACCAAGAAAAGCAACGGCTTTACACGTCAAGCTGATCATAAGCTTGCTGAATGACAGTCAACGGAACATAACACAATCGCTGTTCGCCACGGTGTCGTGGGGTTTCCTACCGTGGTGTTTCCTACGAGCAGTGGCACACTAAACCTGTCAGAGGCCCGGGTCGGCAAAACAAATCGAGGGTTCCCTTGCTGCCCCCTCCCACCCTCCACACCACACAGGATTTCTCCGAGAGGTCCAAACGCAAACGGAAGTCCCACATTGCTTATCTTCTTTTTGTGTCGTGATAATTTACAAGGTATAACGTTATTTTATGTAACACTGAAAAAGTGACTGCTCTCGTAATCTCGTTACTATTATTTAATAGCTATCTTGCCCCTTATACGACAGAAATCATTACATGATTTCTGTTGTTCGAATCTATTATTTACGTTTCGCAACTAACTCGGCGTAGAGCAAGCGGGGTGTATAAAAATGAATTCCTATTTTCCAAACCAATAGGAAGGTCACTGTCTACATAAAACTTCGTTCAGTGCATGGTGGAGGGTACTTTACTTACAGTTATCAACAAAAGCCACAGTGTTGCTCCGATCTTGATGAAATTTTGTTCATTTGATCTTCAAAACAAGGGGAACCTCGGCGTCTACGTGAAATTTCATACGGTGTATCGCGGAGGCTGCCTTACAACAGAATTACACACCATTTGACTTATCAGCTTGGGAATTGGCTCATGTATGTGTGTTTTCGTGGCGAAGGCATTTACATAAACCAACGTATGCTGGATTGCGGATGGTTGGCCTACCTTTAAATAAATTCAACATCGTCTCGTCAATCAGCATGAAAGTTGTCAGATATACGTATTTTTTCATAGACGGGGAAAGAGGAGATGGCATGATGGAGGCGGAGGAGGCGATATACAGAGAGAGGAGAGCGTGATGGGGGCGGGGAGGGGGGATGAGGTGCATCCAGAGAAGTGAGAGAAGCAGATTAAAACAGAGAGGGAGCAGCAGGTAAACAGAGAAAGGGGGAAGGTGATGAATGACTAATGGAACACTGTAATAAATACATAAATTAGGGGTGTTATTGTGAATTTGATGTACCATTAGAAAAAGCGGAGAAGGAGATGGACAGAGACGGGAAGATGGATGGAGAAGGAGAGGAGGATGGAGAGGAGGAGGAAGTGTTGTGAGAGAGGGGGCAGATGGAGGAGATGGAAAGAGAGACGGATGGGCGGAAGGAGGAGGTGCATAGAGAGACAAGATAGGACTAAATGGACAAGAGAGATGAGGGAAGAGGGGATGAACTGACATAAAACTGGGATGAATAAATATCCGGGAAACGCCGGGTTTATAGTTAGTAATTAGATAAAGATTTACGCGACAATGGGCGTGTTCATCTGAAAGAAATTACAGAATATTTCCCTATGGTTAGATGCGGCGCATAAAGTCTCGATAACTAGAGTGTTATTCTTGATGTCTACAGATGATAAAATTCGTTGCTTAATATAGATGACTGCGCCAAAGTCTATAAAATTAACTACATAATAATCAGCTGAAAAATGTTCCTGTTGGAGCACAATAAAGGCAAATATGATCGTGTTTAGAAGTCTCTGACAGAAAAGTGGGCAACCAGCTGTCTGAGTCCTCATTCCGCCTTCCTCACCAAAAATTCTGGAAGCTTCACAGGACGAGTGACCATATTATGTAAGAAATTTACCAAGTAAAATTTATGTTGAGATGAAAATTCAATAAATAGCAGATTGTGTATTAGAACTTTAGAAATACCGTCAAAAGCGTTCTTTTGTGAACGAGATCCGCCAAATACAAATAATTAGTTTCCTATGACATATATGACGAAACTCCAGAATCGGCAAGTTAACTCTGCGAAATAATTGATGCTGATCGACGACGACACTGACTGAGAAACGGTGACACACCTGTACTGAGGGTGAGCGACTGGGGTAGGCAAGCAGTGGGGGAGGCTCAGTTCGTAAATGTCTCGTTAGGGAACCGGTTGCTCTGGACAGCTTCGCTACCTCCTGCACCCTTGTAGGAAACCCCACGGTAGGAAACCCCACGTAGCTCTTCACCACAGTGCACTGTGATGTAAAGGAGGAATTGTGGCGCCCTGCAAATATTCTAACGTGATGACTGGGTGTTGTGTGATGTCCTTAGGTTAGTTAGGTTTAAGTGGTTCTAAGTTCTAGGGGACTGATGACCATGGATGTTAAGTCCCATAGTGCTCAGAGCCATTTGAACCATTTTGAACCAAATATTCTAAGTTGGCGTGGCCGCACAGGACGCTCGCCAAAGCCGGGGCCCGGCAGCAAACACGTGGTGGCAAACTTAAGCCGGACTTTATTAGTTTAAAGTTTAGTATCTGACGGTAAATTATACAAGTAACACCCAGCAACGAATTTGCAAAATACACTCCTGGAAATTGAAATTAGAACACCGTGAATTCATTGTCCCAGGAAGGGGAAACTTTATTGACACATTCCTGGGGTCAGATACATCACATGATCACGCTGACAGAACCACAGGCACATAGACACAGGCAACAGAGCATGCACAATGTCGGCACTAGTACAGTGTATATCCACCTTTCGCAGCAATGCAGGCTGCTATTCTCCCATGGAGACGATCGTAGAGATGCTGGATGTAGTCCTGTGGAACGGCTTGCCATGCCATTTCCACCTGGCGCCTCAGTTGGACCAGCGTTCGTGCTGGACGTGCAGACCGCGTGAGACGACGCTTCATCCAGTCCCAAACATGCTCAATGGGGGACAGATCCGGAGATCTTGCTGGCCAGGGTAGTTGACTTACACCTTCTAGAGCACGTTGGGTGGCACGGGATACATGCGGACGTGCATTGTCCTGTTGGAACAGCAAGTTCCCTTGCCGGTCTAGGAATGGTAGAACGATGGGTTCGATGACGGTTTGGATGTACCGTGAACTATTCAATGTCCCCTCGACGATCACCAGTGGTGTACGGCCAGTGTAGGAGATCGCTCCCCACACCATGATGCCGGGTGTTGGCCCTGTGTGCCTCGGTCGTATGCAGTCCTGATCGTGGCGCTCACCTGCACGGCGCCAAACACGCATACGACCATCATTGGCACCAAGGCAGAAGCGACTCTCATCGCTGAAGACGACACGTCTCCATTCGTCCCTCCATTCACGCCTGTCGCGACACCACTGGAGGCGGGCTGCACGATGTTGGGGCGTGAGCGGAAGACGGCCTAACGGTGTGCGGGACCGTAGCCCAGCTTCATGGAGACGGTTGCGAATGGTCCTCGCCGATACCCTAGGAGCAACAGTGTCCCTAATTTGCTGGGAAGTGGCGGTGCGGTCCCCTACGGCACTGCGTAGGATCCTACGGTCTTGGCGTGCATCCGTGCGTCGCTGCGGTCCGGTCCCAGGTCGACGGGCACGTGCACCTTCCGCCGACCACTGGCGACAACATCGATGTACTGTGGAGACCTCACGCCCCACGTGTTGAGCAATTCGGCGGTACGTCCACCCGGCCTCCCGCATGCCCACTATACGCCCTCGCTCAAAGTCCGTCAACTGCACATACGGTTCACGTCCACGCTGTCGCGGCATGCTACCAGTGTTAAAGACTGCGATGGAGCTCCGTATGCCACGGCAAACTGGCTGACACTGACGGCGGCGGTGCACAAATGCTGCGCAGCTAGCGCCATTCGACGGCCAACACCGCGGTTCCTGGTGTGTCCGCTGTGCCGTGCGTGTGATCATTGCTTGTACAGCCCTCTCGCAGTGTCCGGAGCAAGTATGGTGGGTCTGACACACCGGTGTCAATGTGTTCTTTTTTCCATTTCCAGGAGTGTATATACGCTTCATCCGATTTTGTTGATCGGCGTGTCTCTAGAAAGCTATTAGTGTAAACCTAAATTGGTATGATTTACAGGCATGTAACTTGAATAGTACATGATTAATTGCAGGTCAAAGTGGCCGATTACTATCGATCGCGTCAGGCCATAAGTACTCCACAGTTACACGAGAAAGCGGTAACTGCGTGCTTATAAATATATTTATTCATCTGTGTCTTTGTTTAGGCTCCTGGCCTACCTTTTGCTTCTTTTCTTTTGATATATGTTTATCTAATTGTTTATGTATTTAATAATGCGTCTTATAATTTGTTTTTGGCGCAGCCATAGTAATGTTTATTTAATTTCAAGTATTTAAATGTAAATCCAGTATTACAATATGTTTCATTATGTTTGTGTGACTGTGCGTTGGCATGAAGACATGGCTCGAGCGCTCTAGCCAACCACAGCGCTCCTGAATGGAGAGACTGTGTGGAAGTGGAGAGGAGTAATGTTTCCGGAGAGGACAGTACAGGACACGGAGCGCCCGCGACAGTACGGCGAGACGGGTGAGCGGTCGGCGGAAAGACTTGGGCAGTGGAGCAGTTTGCGCGTGGTCGCAGCAGATAGAAAAACTTCTGAGTGCCGACTTGTGCACTTGTGAGATTTCCGTGGCTTCTACAGTGAAGACTTAGTGTGCGTTTAGAAGCGAATATCTCGCGAGCTATGTTGCTGTTCATGACTAATTACGTGCAGTAGGAATCTATTGTTTCCCTGTTATTCAATTTATATTTTGTTTAATTGCTGGACCATCGACACCAATAAGTGTTTTGCAGAAATATACCTCATTCTCAAAAGTACTTCTTCTATCGTACTCAGCATTTAAAGTCGTTAAGATAGTACCTGCAGATTTTATTTAATTGAAATCTTTCATTTATAAAATTCACAATTGCCGAGTGATAGAAACTTTCGCGCATTTTATTCATGTGTGTATTCTTATCGTATACTGTAGACTCAGCAGTATTTGGCTTGTAATGCGGCAACTACGTATCCCAGGCCCTAGACAACGAAACCAGCCAAAACTTTTAATATTGTAGCTCACAGTCGGATGGTGCGCAGTCGTTTTTGAAAAGCCCGCAGCACCCAGCATGTAAGCGTCCTCTGACGGATGTAGGAAAACTAAGCTACATGTTGAAGCACATTCGAGAATTCTTCCTACAGGTAAGCTACACGGATGTGAGCGTTGTACGAAGGAGTCCCCTAACAACACGAGATTTGCAAATTTAGTGGGGAACGACGAAAGAACAAAACAATGTAGAAACAAGCATCCCGCCACCAACTGGAAAGCGACGTGGGCAAAAAATCTTGAAAATACACACATCTGATACTGCATCGATCTGGTACGGGGTAGTGAAGAATATAATCGCAACAAATGAAAATCTCCACGCAGTAGGGTTGAGCGTTACGGACAAATGCCACTTTTGTGGATTCTTCGATTTCCTGTTACATCGATTCCCCTGTGATGGTCATATACGGAACTCATAATAGGTCAGTTATAGAATAACACTGTTGTCAAGGAGCTCGGAAGAAAACTTCAAAACAGACATCATCCGGAGACCTGACACCAAGTCGGCCGGGTGGCCGAGCGGTTCTAGGCGCTACAGTCTGGAACCGCGCGACCGCTACGGTCGCAGGTTCGAATCCTGCCTCGGGCATGGATGTGTGTGATATCCTTAGGTTAGTTAGGTTTAAGTATTTCTAAGTTCTAGGGGACTGATGACCTCAGCAGTTAAGTCCCATAGTGCGCAGAGCCATTTGAACCATTTTGAACCTGACACCAAGCTCTACCCTATCACAAAAAATAACACGATTATGTCGATATTCGTCTTTTGGATTTAGAGCTCTTGTAATTTTTCATGTTTGCAGTTAAAGTTATTGGATATAGGTTTCGTCTTTTATGCAAAACACTGTTTTTTCGAAGTACTTGAGAAATAAAAATGTGTTTGTAAAACCGAAAGTACACAGAGTTCATTTAATATGTGTGCGTGCAGTGCCCTCTAAATGCGAAAGAAGGATCAGTCACAACTAAACATGGCAAGTTATTAGAGCAGGAAACCATACAGGTGGTCCTGCAAAACCATATAATGAAAAATCAAGTTTTTCAATTAACAAAACCCATTGATGATGGCACACAGGTGCCGAAACATGTTTGGATAATAAGACAAACGGAGAATTTCGGTAATTAACATCAGAGGACAGGACAGTTTCATCAGCTTCATGAGTTGCATGGAAACAGCCTGCTGGAACACTAAAGCCACCACAAACCTGAAAAAAAATTTCGGAATCATCTTTGACATAACTTTTGAAAAGCCAGGTATAGGATAATCAAATCGAAAGAGTGCAACACGATCAAAGAAGAGACTCAGTTCATGTTCAATAGATGAAATCTTTAAGTTTGTTAGCACAATTTTATTCTCATGAAGAATGTCATATGTCAGCCAGAAATACTATGTCATCGGAATAGAGTAATGTTTGCAGATAGACTGGTGGAAATCTGCACATTCCAAACTTTGTTCTGTCGGTTCACCTCTTGCATGATTTCGTTACTTCATCGAGAAAGATGTTAATGAGTGAGGGACTGAGACTAAGACCTTGCTTGATTCCTTTCCCCAGTGAAAATCCTCCTGATACTTCACCATCAATACAAGCCACTCCCACTGGTTGTTCATACACACTTTTCGCGGAATCAATCAGTTTCATCAGCACCCTGTTTGCTTCCAGTGCTTTCCAGGCGTACTGCTTTGCCACGGAGTCAAAAGCAGTTTTAATATCGAGAAACGTGAGATAAAGGTCCGTTTTCTTGGCTTTGTTCTTCTCAGTGATTGTTCTTCTAGTGTAGATGTGACCTTGTGTCTGCCGCCTTGGTCTAAATTCAGCCACCTCCTCCTCTTCCAAATCCTCTTCCACCACCCTTCTTGGTTCCCTCTCTAATACTGAAGTACAGACTTAATAGATTATAGACATTTAGCCCTGAAGTTTTCGCAGTTATCACTGTTCCCCTTCTTATGCAATTGTATAATTAAGCTCTTCTTCCATTTCTCTAGAAGACTATTCCCCTCCCATACATTCTAAAACAGCTTAGTGAGTTCCTTCATCACTTCTGCTCCATTACATTTTATTTGTTCTGGAGCTATCTAACCAGGTCCCGCAGTCTTCCCCATTCTGACTCAGCCAACCGCCATATCTACATCCCGTCTTTTTATCTCTGCTCCAGTTTCTGGGTCTTTCATAATTTCATATTGCCCGATGATAATTTCTTCTTGTAATCACTCAGATTTTTTGAATTTTTCTTCATAGTGTCGTCACCACGCCTAAAGCACTGCTCCTTTCTCTGACGCTAGCTTACTCCGACCCTTAATTGTCCTTGTTTCTTTATTTTCTCCCATATTTCCCTCTTAGTGGTTTTATAGTTTCCCAGAATCTCCTTCTGTTGGTCTCTCTCGTACTGTCCTCAAGGCTTCAGTAGGCTGTAGTGGAATGGTATGAAGAACTGGAAGGGAATGATAGTGAATGCAGATAAAAGCAAAGTAATCTGAGTTTCCAAACAGAACATACAGGAAGAAAAACTCGATATACTATGTAATGGAAAGCTTCTTGGAAAATTTGGAAGTTTTGAATATCTTGGCACCATACTAGTTAGTTATCGGAGAATAATTAACAGATACTAAAGAGAACTAAGAAACCATTCACAGCATACCATCAGATGAATATCATAATATTAAAGGAGAAAGAGATTAGTATGAAAACTGAAACGCAAATTTACAATGGCAGAAATGACAACGCAAAGTATGGAAAGTGTGGCACTACAAGAGAAGTATTTAAGTAGGATTACTGCTACAGAAATGAAGTTTACGGAGAGAGCGGTAGGAGAGACCAGATGAGATCGAGTTAGAAGTGAAAGAATACGAGAAAATTGTACTTAGAAAAATGGTCTCGATCGCTCAAATCACTTTTATCTGTCGCCTATTTCAGTCCAGGGTCGGACCACCTTTAGATCATACTCTGAAATGTACAATAGTATAAATATACAGGGATTTATAGATAAAATATAAATAATGTAATGAAAATAATAGAAATTATACCGAAAGTTGATATGTGGAGACGGATACACGGAGCATGAACTGCAGAAACCTCCAGATGCTGTCAACTGCTGGAGAAACAACGATGTGGCGTCTTCGGAAGCTCCGCCCCCTAGCCATTTTCACACGTAATTCGTAACCTACAGAATGAATGCGTTTTGAATGCATGACGAAAAACTTTATTTACTAACTTAAAATTGCTATCTGTTTGTAGTACTGACTGTACGATTAACCCCAATTACATTTATGATGCGAAGAACTAGAACATAAAATAGCTTACAGTAAAAGTCCGATGAATTACTCTGTCCTCTATGGGACAGTATGTATATATAAGGCGTCACTGGTTCCTTAGCAACATGTGTAACGTGCCTACAAACTTTTTTGGTACCAGCTTGCTTATAGTATCTGATTATATTATCAGCTTAAGTGGCTTATTTTAATTTTACACCGTAAAAATAAAACATTTTAGAACGCAAATTAACATAAAGTAAGAAGCCAGCAACATCACTATTACACTACCCTCTACAGGATCATCTGCATGAACAGGACGCTACTGGTTGCTTAGCAACATGCAGCATATGTTACGATGTAATGAAGCATGTCTAGCTGGTATGAACAGGACGCTGCTGGTTGCTTAGCAACATGCAGCGTATTGATAACTGCCAAAGATATTAAAATGTAATGAAGCATGTCTAGCTGGCTGCTCTGAATCGTTGCTTGTAAGTTAACTGGCATATAGAAATAATTGTTAAAGCTTATGTGACTAGTGCATAATGCTATTGAGTTGCTGATTTTAAAATTACATTACAAAATTTGGCGTATTAAAAAAACCATAAGGTAAGAGCCATATCATATTACTATTGACTACACTTATAGGATCATCTGTATGTACTGGACGTTGATGGTTACTTCTCCTGCAGTTGACAGCATCCGGAGGCTTCTGCAGTTCCTTCTCCACGGACCCGTTTCCACACGTCAACTTTGAGCAAAACTTCTTTTCTTTATATTACATTGTTTATATTTTATCTGTATGTCCCTCTGAAACCGGTCACCAATAAGTGTGATTTGTGAGATCTAGACTGTTTTTATAAGTACAATTCTGAAAACCGAGCACTGCTTTTCCCAAAATGTTTTAGAAAATAAGAGAAAAGACTGAGCAGAAGAAATCAATGAGTGTAGTGGTTGAGGTGAGTCATTTGAGTTGGTATGGGCATGTTAAGAGAATGGGAGAGGAAAGAGAAGCTAAAAAAGTGTTTGAAATGCATGTGTAGGGAGCAGCTAGACGAGGAAGACCCCGCATCACATGGGAGGACTGGGTCATAGGCGTGGAAGTGCTATCGTTTAATGAAGAGGTTGTGCGAGAATAAAGTGGAATGGAAGAAATGGACAGAGCGAGGCTAACCCGACGTTTGAAAGCATATGGGAATTGAAGAAGAAGAAGAAGAAGAACCTTGTTGATTTATCCTTTTTTTAGGAACAATTTACCTCCTGAAGAAGAACTATAAAATTTAGTCACACATTTCAGATGAAATAAACATATATCGGAGATGGAGGGGTTTGGCCCTTGAAACACTAATATTATCGCGAAGAGGCCCCATTGGTTATGTGCCGCTTCCCTGATTGTAACCTCACCCTTGAAGCACGTATGGAACATCAACCTTTTCTTATAAAGCTTCTTTTTATAATGCTTTTTGAAGAAGGAACTTTTAATCTCTTAAAATGAGAAGGATTAAATAAAAAAGGATAAAGAACGAAAAAGTTAAAAAAATTAAAAAGTGTGGTTACTGTTCTCTCTCTGACCCCTGAATATAGCGAAGAAAAAAAAAAGCGGTTAAGGCGTGTAGTGGTCAGTATCCCCACCTGTCACGTGTGGGACTGGGGCTCGATTCCCAGCCGGCGAGACGTGATATTTGTAACGTAACACGCTCGAAATTTTAAGATATGGCCAAAAAGAACGTTAACTTTCTGGTCAAGAAGTGGAGTTGCCGCGCAGTCTCAGAAATCGCTTCGTCTTCGAAAGTTACTTTTGAATTCCTCTCTCCGCGACGAATTAGACACTAAGCTATTGCTGTGGTGTGTTCGTAGTAAAAAAATATACTTCTGGGAAAAATTAGTACACCCTTTTAGAGATTTTCAAGTCACTCAAGGTTTATTGTTCCAACAGTGCATATGGAGTACATGAAATGATTACATTTACAAAAAAATAACACGAGCGATTCTGAGGTACCTCGTATCGACCCGTGCAGAAACACCCATATTAGTCGATTAGTAGTGTTGTTCAGGACAGTGTGACATGTCGTCTATGGATACATCCGAAAAATTGTTCAGCAGTCCCCTAGAACGTAGAACTACTTAAACCTAACTAACCTAAGGACATCACACACATCCATGCCCGAGGCAGGATTCAAACCTGCGACCGCAGCGATCGCGTGGTTTCAGACTGAAGCGCCTAGAACCGCTCGATGCATCCGAAATTACTAAAGTACATTCAGAATTCTTACCATCACAGTCGTTTCGAAATTCAACTGTTGTAGGCTGATGAAGAGCATGGTTTGGCTACATGGAGCAGAAGACCGTAGGTGCATCACATGACCTTAGTGGCCGAGAGGAAAACTGAGGCAGATCGTAAATCACTGAATTTGTAGTTTCACAATCATATGTGGAGTCAGTTACAACGTCAAAATTTCATTTATGATGTGCTGGCTCTTGCTGATCAATATTTGATGCCTGTGGGTTATTGGGAGTTTCTGAATTCTTTGTATTATGTTCTGGTGGTTCCGTAACAAAGGAAGAGCGACATCGCTTCGTATGTTCAGGGTCAATTTTAAAACTTTCGGAGGAGAGTTTTCGATGTCTTGCTCCGTCCTTTGTATTGTTTGCATTGCAGCAAGCGCTTCTCACACTGGTTGATTTACAGATGTTGTGGCTTCAAGAGTACGGAAGCCACTGACTATACTTATATCACTGAAAAGATTAGGACAGTTTTTCTTTATGTGGCCAATATCTTTATAGTTATAGCGAATTACATTATCCATTGATACGTATATTGTAAAACTAATGCCTTCGAATGGAATGTGTAATTTGGGTGGCCCTGTAATTTGGTTGGGTACGCGAGTGTAATATGTGGCAGTCACTTCTTTCGTACAGATTCAAAAGATACTCAATACTTTCGGTTAAAGAAGGGAGGTCCCTTCTGCCACTCATTTCACAGTGGCTTGTAGAGTATAGATTCAGATACAGATATAGATTCTGCAGTATATGGAACATGTTGGATACTATTTGGACGTTGTTGTAGATGAACATGGACAGGGAATTAAGTAGCAAAAAGTAAAAAGACGTTTCTTGCTTTAACCGGAAGAGTATCTTCTCCGATTTCGTGACAAAATTAATAGGCAAACCTCTCTACTCTTCCCCTTTAAACGAGAGTAGAGATGAATGTAGCTGTAAGCTGATAACGGCAAGTTCCACAAGTCGCTTGAATTATAATTTTACTTTCAGTTATTATTCTCTGAATGCTTCGGAGAAACGATAGATCACACATCCAGTAACGCCAGTGACGGCAGAGAGCAATGCATTCCTGGGAGCTGGCTTCAGTGATTACGTCTGTCCACCATCAATGTTTGCTCGGAAAATAACTGACCCACAGATAGCCTCAGCGTCCACCGATAAAGCAAGTGAATCACGTATTTGTCGTAAACTCTGTCTTCTTTAACGTGTGTGTGTGTGTTTTATATTTCTTTTTGTATATGCCACAAACTGCATGGAAAATACGTTTTCTACTACTACTTTTTGTTTAGCGGGCTGTTTCTAATAGCCGGCCGTAGAGGCCTAGCGGTTCTAGGCGCTTCAGTCTGGTACCGCGCGACCGCTACGATCGCAGGTTCGAACCCTGCCTCGGGCATGGGTGTGTGTGATGTCCCTAAGTAGTTCTAAGTTCTAGGGGGCTGATGACCTCAGATGTTAAGTCTCATAGTGCTCAGAGCCATTTGAACCATTTTTTTTCTTTTGCTGTTTCTAATATCCTCATATAGACTTAGGTCAAGCAAATGGAGGCCTTCGATTCACTGGTAGAACACCAGTGAATCGCAAACAGTTTACAGAGTAAAATGTGAAACTGTTTGAGAAACACTCGTGCTGCTCATCGTAGAATATTGATCAAGTGTGTGGGTCACGTACGGAATCAGTCTAACAGATCATATTGAAAGTATACAGAGAAGGGGAAGCACGAATGGGAACAGGTTTGTCTGACATATGGGAGAGTGTCACGGCGATGCTGAAGGAACTAAATTGGCAGACTCTTGAAAATAGCGGGAAAGCCTACTTAGATAGTTTAAAGAGCCACCTTCAAATTATAAATCTAGGAATATAGTACAACGTATTACTCCCATAGTGCCCTAGTGATCGCGAGGATAGGACTAGCTGCAGAGGCGGTTAAACGGCCATTTTTTCCTGCTTCATACATGAATGAAACAGGGAGAAGACTAATACAGAAGTCTGCTACAATGGGAAGTACCCGCTACCATGCACTTCACATTGGTTTGTAAAATATTGACGTAGAGGGACATTGTATGGGTTCCACCTCGGCTTTTGTTTACACGCATCTACTTTATTTGGTTCGAATGGCTCTGAGCACTATGGGACTTAACATCTGAGGTCATCAGTCCCCTAGAACTTAGAACTACTTAAACGTAACTAACCTAAGGACATCACAAACATCCATGCCCGAGGCAGGAGTCGAATGTGCGACCGTAGCGGTCGTTCTGTTCCAGACTGAAGCCCCTAGAACCGCTCGGCCACAGCGGCCGGCCCTACTTTATTTAATTTAGTTCAATTGACCATTTTCGTACTTATATGCAGTTCTCAAGTTCCGTAGGTGGCAACATGTAACATCTGATTACTTAGCAGCGGACGTAGTTATGAGAGCACATGTAGGCAACGTCCATGCGTCCTACTTGACAGAAAATGTTCAATGAGTACAGTAACAGTTTCTGTGAGGAGTGTTATTGTGTTCAGCAAACATTCTGTTTTAAATCTGACGCCTGCACATAGCCTATATGTACTCGCCTTCATGCCTACCATGTCCGCTGCTAAGCAATCGGATATGTTACATGTTGGCACGTAAAGCACTTGAGAATGACGAGTAAGAGCCAAATTGGCCAGTTGTGCGAAATTAAATAAGGCAAACAGACGTAAACAACGGCCGAGGTGGAAATACAACAATGGACAAATATGCAGATGTGGGCCACACATGAAGAAAATTATATACGAGATATATGTAGATGTGTATTTAGATATCAACCTCTGCGAAGGGCGAGATGCTGGCGTTTCTATCACACAACAAAATTGTTAAAATTTATAAAACAGGCCGCAGTCAAAACACGCACATAAAAATCGTTAACATTTTCACATAAAAATAAATTTTAAATTCTCTACCTGACAAGGAACGTTAAACACTTTTATCGATATTACATCACATAGCTTCTTTGCTATTACTCAAAGTTACTTCTGCATCACCAAACTCTTTGATGTAACGTCAATCAAAAGTATTATTCATTATTTATGGTAATTTATATAATTATGTAATTAATGTATGAATGTAATTTCTAAAGCAATTTACTGTAAGAGGGTGGAAAAGTTAAAACTTTACTTGTAGTACTCTTTCATGTATAAGGAATGCAGGTTTGCAATTACGTAAAAGATGGAGGGAAGCCCCTCTGAAACGAGCCTGGCTTGCTCGGAATAGAAAAGGGGAATGTGGCGGTCGAACTGCAAAGCTCCTTTGTGGCATAAGGCAGTCGGAGGCTAGCAAACAAAATGTTCGCATCTTGTGAACTGAAAGAGGCAAGAAGAACTGCAAGATGATATTACATAGCCTCGGATGTTTACGTAATTTGGCCTATTATTCATGGAATACTATAGATGGCTCTGTGCTACGAAAATCCAACGCCAATAAGAGAATTTTCAGAGCTAGCTACACAGCAAGAGCCATGAATATTTTTGCCCCCTGTTTTGAACAGCACAGGAGATCGACATTGCCATCACCTTTATGTCACGTTACCAGTTGAGTAGTGTAAAATTGAGTGGACCAGTTATGCGGTTTGTTTTTAAGTAATAAGTTTGCGTTCTGTAAACTTTGTGTTGAGCACTCGTATTTTGTCTTTAGTTCTCTAACTAGGCGGAGACCCATCCCAAGTTTCGCTCCAGTTGAAAAACTTCGTGGAGTTGTATATTTCATAAGTATTCAGTGAGCATAAGTTCTGAAGTACTCCACATATTTTTCACAAAATGATAGTTTAAGTTTCACCAAAGTTCAGTTACCAAAAAAAAGATCTAAGGTGTTCAGCATAAAGATTGTTCTTATTGAGATATCGATACAGTATCAGTGCAGTTACCTGCAAATACTGTGATGATTCATAACAGTTACCGTCTAGGAGACTTCTAAGGGTCTGCATAACGGTTGATTATTGTGCAGGTTCTGAAATAAACAGTGTTTATAATTTCGTGTGTATACAGTTAATTGTGTTTTGCATATTGTGTAGTGATTAAAATATTCGGCCTAGATCCGAGTCTAATGATAGTGTAGTTTCTGGACCCACATGATAATAGTTGAGACAGATTTAAATTTTGTATTACAATAATAGAATTCAAGAAGTACAACTTTCACTCTTACAATATGTGTATACTGTAGGAAGAAAATAGCTACAACTGCTCATACTACCCGGTATCACATGTTCCACCTGAACTAAATAGTATAAGAAAGTGAATATTCCTTGAGAATACAAACAATAATCAGTACAAAAGATACAATTACTTGATAAATATTTCAATCGTAGTAATTTCCAATAATTAAACTGACAAAAGAAACCCTTATCCAAATTAATATTGCTCCACCATTAACAATCATTTACCTGTAGTAATTATTACCTTCCTACTGTAATGTACATATGTTGTTGTTGTTGTTGTGGTCTTCAGTCCAAAGACTGCTTTGATGCAACTCTCCATGCTACTCTGTCCTGTGCAAGCCTCTTCATCTCCGAGTAACTACTGCAACCTACATCCTTCTGAATCTGCTTACTCTACTCATCTCCTGGTCTCCCTCTACGATTTTTACCCCTCCTTCCCCCCCCCCCCCCTCACCGCACTTCCTCCAGTACTAAGCTGGTGATCCCTTACGCTTCAGAATGTGTCCTACCAACTGATCCATTCCTTTAGTTAGGTTTTACCACAAATTTTTCTTCTCCCAAATTCTACGCAGTACCTCCTCATTAGTTACGCGACCTACCCATCTAATCTTCAACATTCTCCTGTAGCACCACATTTCAAATGTTTCTCTTCTCTTCTTGCCTAGATTGTTTATCATCCATGTTTCACTTCCATACATGACTACATTCCATACAAATACTATCACAAAGTACTGCTCGATATTAACAAATTTCTCTTCTTCAGAAACGCTTTTCTTACCATTGCCAGTCTATATTTTATATCTTCCGTACTTCTACCACAATCATTTTTCTTCCCAAATAGCAAAACTCATCTACTGTTGTAATAGTCTCATTGCCTAATCTAATTTCCTCTGAATCACCTGATTTAATTAGAATAAATTCCATTATCCTCGTTTAGGTTCTGTTGGTGTTCATCTTATAACCTTTCAAGACACTGTCCATTCGACTCAACTGCCCTTCCAAGTCCTTTCCTGTCGATGAAATTACAATGCAATTTCTACTCCATTTTTTTTCATTCGTATTAGTATTTTGCCACCGTGACTCATTAAACTAATAGTCTGGTAATTTTCACACCTGTGAGCACCTGCTTTCTTTGGAGTTGGAATTTTTAGATTCTTCTTGAAGTCCCAGGGTGTCCCATTTATCTTGACCACCCTAAATAACTGTCTGTCCATATGTAAATTACAAAATGTTTGAATCAAATGTTCTTTAGCCGTCAGGGGGACATCAATCCGCATGATTGCCTCCGTTGTAGCTTTGTTTTTTACAAAGATATGAACAGTGGTATGACTTTTTTAAATGGTACCATGTATTTTTTATTCGGTAATTCATTTCCTTTCCTAACGACCTGTTGAAAAATATATCACAGTGTAACATTCACTGAAACAGAACGTTATTAATTACATAACACAACATTGACGTTGACGCTTCCAGCGCTTAGTGCAGGTACCCGGGGTGATGAAACACATCCACGTGCCGACGTTGACAGAGGACAAATGTAAACGTAAATAGAATACACACCCGTCATTCCGTCAACCATCGTCAGTTGAAGACTTATGTGGGTAGAATGTACACCAACGAAGAGAAGGTAGAAATGCTACTCATATATGGGGAATGTAAGTTAGCAGAACAGTAATTGCAATACTGTTTTCTTATGTACGGGTACATTTAGTACAGTAGTTCAGTCCTTTTAAATACTGTTGTGTAGAGTTGCCATACAGTAAAGGCTCTCCTTCCTACAAACTGCATCGACATAACGTTTCTTTTATTGTTGTTGTTGTTGTTGAAGGTAGCCGAAATGCTATGCAGGCAGCGGGTCTGTACAAAGAGCGATATCCTGACAAGAACCCACCTTCTCGACGGATGTTTTCTCGTCTTGTTGCGACGGTTCAGGAAACGGGAAATTTCAACCCACGACAACGCAATCGTCGTAGCACTCGTACAGACGAAGCTGCCGAAATGACTGTTCTCGCTTCCGTTGGTATGAATCCACATGTGAGCACGCGACAGCTTGAACACGAGATTGGCATTCCTAAAACCAGTGTATATCGTATTCTTACACGCCATCGGTTCCATCCTTACCATGTACACCTACATCAAGAATTGCATGGGAATGATTTCCAGAATCGTGCACAGTTCTGTCATTGGGCACAGCAGCAAATCCTCGCCAACCCGAACTTCTTCACCAATGTTCTGTTTACCGATGAATGTTCCATCTCAAACAAAGGGCAGGTAAATACAAGGAACATGCATTATTGGTCGAGCGACAACCCACGATGGCTTAAACAGATGGAACATCAGCGTCAATGGAGGGTTGGGATGCTTGGTTCTACAATTGTTGGACCTTATTTCATCAGTGGTAGTCTAAACGGCACAGCGTGTGCCAACTTCCTCAGACGAATTCTTCCTCCTCTTCTGAATAAAGTGTCGCTAAGAACCAGAATGCTTATGTTGCATCAACACGATGGACGTCCAGCACTTAATGCCTTTCGAGCACGTCGTGTTCTGTACCGAAGGTGTCCTTCCAGATGAATTGGTCGAGGAGGAACAGTTATTTGGCCCGCCATGTGTCCTAATTTAAATCCTCTGGACTTTTGGACTTTTTTCTTTGGGGATGCATTAAAGACGTTGTCTATCGCGATATTCCAACAACTCCAGAGGACATGCAGGAACGTCTCGCGCTTGGTTGCAATTTTCGGCAGGCAACACTGGAAGCAGTAAATAATTCTTTCATTCAAAGAGTGCATCAGTGTATCGGTGTCCAGAGTCACCACTATGAGCACCTTTGAATGTTCTACTCCTGGGCAATGGTACAGGAGAGTCAAAGTCAATTTAGTGTTATGTTTTTACTTGGTTTTCATTTGTTTTGTGACAACTCCAGCAAGTGGACGAGTTTGTGATCCCGGGCTCAAAGTCAGTGTTGCGTTGCAGTGTAATTAATAACGTTGTGTTTCAGTGAATGGTACGCTGTGATACATTTTTGAATAGGTCTTTAGGAGAGGAAATGAATTACCACATAAAAAATAGAGGGTGCGATTTAAAAAAAGCCTTTCCGCTGTTCATATCTTTGTAAAAAACAAAGATGCAACGAAGGCAGTCATGCTGATTGATGTCTCCCTGAAGGCTAAAGAACATTTGCTTGCGACATTTTGTAACTTGCATCTTAACAGACAGTTATTTAGGGTGGTCAAGATAAATGGGAGACTATGTATAGTGGCAGGAGATCCATCAGTACATCTACATCAACATACAAGTACTTACACCGCAAGCCACTGTATATTGTGAGGGCGGTAGGTACGCCGTAGCCGCGCGGGATTAACCGAGCGGTCTGAGGCGCTGCAGTCATGGACTGTGCGGCTGGTCCCGGCGGAGGTTCGAGTCCTCCCTCGGACATGGGTCTCTGTGTTTGTCCTTAGGATAATTTAGGCTAAGTAGTGTGTGAGCTTAGGGACTGATGACCTTGGCAGTTAAGTCCCATAAGATTTCACACACATTTGAAATTTTTTTTGGTACGCCGTACTAAGCTTAAGATTTTCTTTACTGCTTGTTTTCCAGAAGAAAAAACACCGTGCTGTTTTCCGGTGACATTTTAATACTGTTATAGATGTCTAGGGACTTGGAAGAGCAGTTGAACGGAATGGACGGTGTCTTGAAACGATAAGATAAATAATATGAACATGAGTAAATGTAAAACAGGGGTAATGGGATGTAGTCGAAGTAAGTCAGGCGATGCTGAGGGAATTAAACTAGGAAATGAGACCCGCAAAGTAGCAGATGAATTTCGTTATTTATGTAGCAAAATAACAGATGGAATACTAAATAAAGGTACAGACTCTCCTTATGAATAAACGCTTATGTGAAAAAGGAATTTGTTAACGTCCAACATAAATGTAAGATGGGAGAAGTATTTTCTCATGATATTTATCTGTAACGTAGCCTTGTACGGAAGTGAAATATGGACGGTAAGCAACTGAGATAAGAAGAAGATAGAAACTTTTGAAATGAGGCACTTTAGAAGATGGGTGGATCGAATAAGAATGGGGAGGGAGGTACTGGATCGAAATCGCGAAAAAAGGAAATTTATGGCACAACTTGATTTAAGGAAGGGATCGGTTGACAGTATACATTCCAAGACCTCAAGGAATAGTCATTTTGGTAATAGAAGGTATGTGTTCGGGGGGGGGGGGGGGGGTTAGAACTATGGACTGAAGAGACCAAGGCTTTTCAAGTACGCAGGTTGAAATGGATGTACATAGGTGTCTGTAGTTAGGCAAAGATGAAGGGGCATGTGCAAAAGACACTAGTCAGATCTCATTTTATGACGAGCGTTATCCGCGCTAGAGTGCGCTGAAAACCAGCGATCTCTTTTATCCTTTCGTGAAAACATTATTAACGTCGTTTTCCACCACCTAGAAATAGAAATATGTACATGATATCAACAAAACTCTCACAAAACGTGAAAGTACATTAAATGTACTACAAGAGACGTTTGTAACATTAAAATTCCTCATAAGAAGGGAGAGAGCAAACAGAAATTACGAAAAATGCCTTCTGCGTCTTATAGCCAAACGGTCCCTCCGTCCTCTCTATCTCTCATCGGCGCTATACTTTCGGTGTACTACGTTGAAAGGAGCTTATTTTGAACGGACTGATAGAAAAGCATGTTTGATGAAAACATTAAAAAATCATATTTACATCGTATTAGGAATACGACATTGAATGGAAAGATGAATATGTAATCCTTATGTAGTAATGCTCATGTGTTGTGAAATGAGTGAATGGCGTGTCCAGGATTCTGTCATCACTTTGAGAAGGATCTCCATCTATCAAAGGTAGAAGGCATTTAGTGACAGAATACGGATACAGAAGATAGATAGGTTGCATAGTGAGCTATCGATGTATAAAGAAATCACTGTACTGTTGTCACGTGCGCAGTTTTTTACTCGTCTCCACTTGGCTGTTAGTGGTGTAGGCAGTGTTCCTTCAGCACTAGAGTTCCAGGTGAAGATTCCTGGCCAATGGAGAGTCCAGCCAAAGCCTGAGGGACTGTAAAAAGTGCAGGCTGAACAGTGAGTTGTTGCTGTTCTTCAATTGAAAATACTGTAAATGAATAATTCATATTATGATAGAGAAATATTGATTAGTGCAAATGCATAGTGCTGCAAATTGTAGCATGAATTAATACCTTCTGTCATTTCAGCTGCTCCAGACAGTGGTACGGTAAGGAGCTTCTCCAGTTCGTCTTTCCGATCAATTCATTCAAAACAATCTCCTTTCATGTGATTCTTGAGTTTCCCGTTGGACAATGTAGACCGGCAGTACACCCGTGGATATTTTGATTTTGATAATCTCCTTTCAACATTTTTTTCAGTCTTCTGACTAGTTTGATGCGGGACTTCCTCTCCTGTGCCAACCTCTCCATCACAGAGTACCACTTGCAACCTACGTCCTCAATTATTTGCTAGATGTATTCCAATCACTGTCTTCCTCTGCAGTTTTTACCTTCTACAGTTACCCTTTACTACCACTGGAGTTATTCCGTTATTTCTTAACAGATGTCTTACCGCCTTTTCCCTTCCTCTTGTCAGTCGTTTCCATATATTCCATTCCTCACCGATTTTCCGGACAACTTCCTCATTCCTTACCTTATCGGTCCACCTAATTTTCAACATTCTGCTGTTGCACCACATCTCAAGCACTTCGATTCTCTTCTTTTACGGTTTTCCCACAGTTCAAGTTTCAGTTCCATACAATGCTGTCCACCAAACGTGCATTGTCAGAAATTTCTTCCTCAAATTAATGTCTATGTTTGACACTAGTAGACTTTACCTTGCCAGGAATACCCATTTTGCCATTACTAGTCTGCTTTTTGTGTCATCCTTGCTCCACCCGTCATTGGTTATTTTGCTGCCTAGGTAGCACAATGCCTTAACTTCATCTACCTCGTGGCCATCAATCCTGATGTTAAGTTTCTCGCTGTTCTCATTTCTAGTACTTCTCATTAATTTCGTCTTTCTTCGACCTACTCTCAACCCATATTCTGTACTCGTTAGACTATTCATTCCATTCAGCGGACCCTGTCACTCTTCTTCGCTTTCACTTAGGATAGCAATGTCATTAGCGAATCTCAGAATTGATAACCTTTCACCTTGAATTTTTAATTCCACTCTTGAGCCCTTCTTTTATATCCGACATCGCTCATTCGATGCACAGTTCTAGGGGCGAAAGACTGCATCCCTATCTTACACCCTTTTTATACAGAGCGCTTCGTTCCTTTTTTTCCACCTTTATTTTTCGCTCTTGGCTCTTATAAATATTGTGTATTACCTGTCTTTCCCTATAGCTTACCCCTATTTTTCTCAGAATTTCGAACATCTTACACTATTTGACATTTTGTCAGATCCACAAATCCTATGAACGTGTCTTTATTTTTCTTTAGTCTTGTTTCGATTGATAACCGCAACGTCGAAATTACCCCTCTGTTGCCTTTACCTTCCGAAACACAAACTGATCGTCATCTAACACATCCTCAATTTTATTTTCCATTCTTCTGTATACTATTCTTGTCAGAAACTTGGATGCATGACCTTCTAACGTGATTCTGCGGTAATTTACGCACTCGTCGCCTCTTGCAATCTTCGGAATTGTGTGGATGATGTTTCTTTTTGGAAGTCTGATAGTATATCGCCAGACGCAAACATTCTACGCACCAACGTGAATAGCAATTTTGTTGCCACTTCCCCCCTTAATTTTGGAAATTCTGATGGCATATTATCTATCCATTCTAAGTTATCCGATCTCAAGTCTTCCAAAGCTTTTTGAAATTCTAATTCTAATACTGTATACCCTATCTCTTCCATATCGACACCTGTTTCTTCTTCTTTCACGTCATCAGACAATTCTTCCCCCCTCATTGAGGCCTTCAGTGTATTCTCTCCACCTATCCACTGTCTTCTCTGCATTTAACAGTGAAATTCTCCTTGCAATCTTTATGTTACCACCCTTGCTTTCAGTTTCACCGAAGACTGTTTTGAATTTTCCGTATGTGAGTCTGTCCTTCCGAAATTATTTGTTTTTAGATTTCTTCACATTTTTCATGCAGCCATTTTGCCTTAGCTTCCCTGCACTTCGTATTTATTTCATTCTATGTAACTTATATTTCCGTATTCCTGAATTCCTTGAACATTTTTGTACTTCCTTCTTTTATTGATCAGCTGAAGTATTTCTTCGGTGGCGACCCATGTCTTCTTTGCTGTTATCTTCATTATACCAATGTTTTTCTTTCCAACTTCTGTGACTGTCCTTTTTAGAGTTGTCCATTCCCCTTCAACTGAACTGCCTACTGAGCTGTTCATTATCGCAATATCTAAAGCTTCAGAGAACTTCAAGCGTATCTCTTTGACTCCATACTACATTGATTCTTCCTGACTAGTCTCTACAATTTCAGCCTAAACTTCATCACTACTACATTCTGATCTGAGTGTATATCTGGCCCTGGGTACGCTTTATAATCTTGTATCTGATTTCGGAATATCAGCCAGACCATGTTATAACTGAACTCTTCCTGTATCTCCCGGCCTTCCCCAAGTATACCTCTTCCTCTTCTGATTCTTAATAGAGTATTCGCTATTACTAACTGAAATTTATTGCAGAGCTCAAGTAGTCGTTTTCCTCTCTCATTCCCAGTAACAAGCCCACATTCTCCCGTAAGCTTTTATCTACTGCTTCCCCTACAACCACATTCCAGTACCCCATGATAACTAGATTTTCATCTCTCTTTACATACTGAATTACCCGCTCGATATTCTCTTATTTTTTCTCTATCTCTTCATCTGTAGCTTGCGAAGTCGGCATGCATACCTGAACTGTCGTTGTAGATGTTGGTTTGCTGTCGATTCTGATGATAACAACCCCGTCACTGAACTGTTCACCATAACACAGTCTCTGCCCTAACTTCCTGCTCATAACGAATCCAACTCCCACTATACCATTTTCTGCCGCTGTCGATATTGCCCCGTACTCGTCTGACCAGAAATCCTATCTTGTTTCCATTTCACTTCACTGACCCCCACTATACCTACACTCCTGGAAATGGAAAAAAGAGCACATTGACACCGGTGTGTCAGACCCACCATACTTGCTCCGGACACTGCGAGAGGGCTGTACAAGCAATGATCACACGCACGGCACAGCGGACACACCAGGAACCGTGGTGTTGGCCGTCGAATGGCGCTAGCTGCGCAGCATTTGTGCACCGCCGCCGTCAGTGTCAGCCAGTTTGCCGTGGCATACGGAGCTCCATCGCAGTCTTTAACACTGGTAGCATGCCGCGACAGCGTGGACGTGAACCGTATGTGCAGTTGACGGACTTTGAGCGAGGGCGTATAGTGGGCATGCGGGAGGCCGGGTGGACGTACCGCCGAATTGCTCAACACGTGGGGCGTGAGGTCTCCACAGTACATCGATGTTGTCGCCAGTGGTCGGCGGAAGGTGCACGTGCCCGTCGACCTGGGACCGGACCGCAGCGACGCACGGATGCACGCCAAGACCGTAGGATCCTACGCAGTGCCGTAGGGGACCGCAACGCCACTTCCCAGCAAATTAGGGACACTGTTGCTCCTGGGGTATCGGCGAGGACCATTCGCAACCGTCTCCATGAAGCTGGGCTACGGTCCCGCACACCGTTAGGCCGTCTTCCGCTCACGCCCCAACATCGTGCAGCCCGCCTCCAGTGGTGTCGCGACAGGCGTGAATGGAGGGACGAATGGAGACGTGTCGTCTTCAGTGATGAGAGTCGCTTCTGCCTTGGTGCCAATGATGGTCGTATGCGTGTTTGGCGCCGTGCAGGTGAGCGCCACAATCAGGACTGCATACGACCGAGGCACACAGGGCCAACACCCGGCATCATGGTGTGGGGAGCGATCTCCTACACTGGCCGTACACCACTGGTGATCGTCGAGGGGACACTGAATAGTGCACGGTACATACAAACCGTCATCGAACCCATCGTTCTACCATTCCTAGACCGGCAAGGGAACTTGCTGTTCCAACAGGACAATGCACGTCCGCATGTATCCCGTGCCACCCAACGTGCTCTAGAAGGTGTAAGTCAACTACCCTGGCCAGCAAGATCTCCGGATCTGTCCCCCATTGAGCATGTTTGGGACTGGATGAAGCGTCGTCTCACGCGGTCTGCACGTCCAGCACGAACGCTGGTCCAACTGAGGCGCCAGGTGGAAATGGCATGGCAAGCCGTTCCACAGGACTACATCCAGCATCTCTACGATCGTCTCCATGGGAGAATAGCAGCCTGCATTGCTGCGAAAGGTGGATATACACTGTACTAGTGCCGACATTGTGCATGCTCTGTTGCCTGTGTCTATGTGCCTGTGGTTCTGTCAGTGTGATCATGTGATGTATCTGACCCCAGGAATGTGTCAATAAAGTTTCCCCTTCCTGGGACAATGAATTCACGGTGTTCTTATTTCAATTTCCAGGACTGTAGATTGAGATTTAGCATTTCCCTTTTTAGATTTTCTAGCTTCCCTACCACGTTCAAACTTCTGACATTCCACGCCCCGACTCGTAGAACGTTATCCTTTCGTTGGTTATTCAGTCTTTTTCTCATGGTGAACTCCCCGTTGGCAGTTCCTTCCGGGAGGTCTGAATGGGGGAATAGTCCAGAATGTTTTGCCAATAGAAACGTCATCACGACGCTTTTTCAATTACAGGCCACACGTCCTGTGGATACACATTATTTGTCTTTAACGCAGTGGTTTCGATTGCCATCTGCATTCTCATTCCGTTGATCATTGCTGATTCTTAATCCTTTAGGTGCAGATTCTCACATCAAGGGCAAGAGAGTGCCCTGGACTTACGTCCGCTTCTCCATCCTCTTTGACAAGGTCGTTGCCTGAATGAGGGTCATTTCTTGTGCCGGAAATCTTCGGCCGCCACTGCTAATGATTTTTGTGCAAAATTAAAGCCGTGCCAAGTTTCGCACCCGGGACCGAGGACTTTTAGAACAGTAAACGAAGGCGCTGCGCTTAGGCCACAGAAATTCTAGTGCTGATGGCAGACAGGCAGATGGTGGCGGGTGGGGGGGGGGGGGGTGGAGAGAGGGGAGGGGGGCGTTTGGCTACAGTGAGCAAAATGCATTTTTCCTAATTTTCGGTTTGCTCTCTCCGTTTTTATGAGGAAATTGATTCTACAGATGTCTCTTGTAATAAATTTAATGTGCTTTCATATGATGTAAGGGTTTGTTGATGATATGTTTTCTTTGGTTTCGAGTTGTGAGGGGTGGGAGTGGGGGTATTCGACGTTTACGCACAAGCGTCACCTAATCGCTGTTTCTCAGCGCGCTCGGGCGCCGATACTGCTCGTCATAAAATCAGATCTGATCAGAGCCTTTTATAGGGAATTTTATCTACTTTAATTTTGAGCAGAGTAGTCATTTTCGAAAATTACAAAGTTTTTGAGGTAGAAGCGGAAAACTGGAAAAAAGGGCGAAAATGTTTAGGTACTTGGCGTTTTTAATTGCGAAGCCGATCTCAACAAGGCATCAAACACAAAACTCTGATTCAGCACCCAAAAAACATACAGAACAGTCGAGAAAAACTTTGTTACGAAAACAGCTGTTTTGAAAAGCAACTGAGTGGACTATGCATCAAAACTGTCTTCAAACAGAAGACCATACCAACAACAACTTCTTTTCTATTCCCTTACTGAGCGAGGGGGCGTGACTGTACAACTCTGTTCGTGCTCTAGTAATGGGTGTTGTATGATTGCCGATATTTACAAAATATCGGTTTTCGGAGGTACAAGTCGATATTTAAATATCGGTAAAGGTGTGCCATAGACGTCTTAACATCGATGTTTAGCATAAAATATCGACCTTCGATGTTGATGAGCGTGGCTATGGGGAAATAGATACAGGGCCAATTTTTTGGACGTGGTAAGTCAAGAACATTGGCCATTGTTTGTAGCTGAGCGTGGAGTAATGATTTTCATTGCGCACGCAGCCAACGCTTTCGTAACGTCAAATAATGTGTGTGTCGGTATTCTTCGGTAAGCTTCTATGCTAAAAATGTTACTTCGGATTATGTGAACACATTTTCCGTTTGTTCTTGTGGTCTTCAGTCATGAAACTGGTTTGATGCAGCTCTCCATATTTTCCGTTTATTATATGTAATAATACGTTTGATGCACGTAAATATACGTAATTGTGTAAAGGAAAGCACATAACCACATGTAGTTGAGGTTTTTTGGACATTTGCGTTCTGTCTGTAATCGAATAATTTTACTTACTTCGTTTGTTGCTTTAAAAAGATAGTTATTACGAACAATTAACAATTTCAACTCTGATTGCATTTTCACTCGGTCTGTATTAACATTGAAGATGTTTACGATATTATACGGCAGTGGAAGAACATCGTATTTGCCGACAAGTGATTTCAGCGGTTATTGATAACTTATCTTTCGTTTTTCAACGCTTAGTTGTACACTGACACTAAGCGCAATACAAAAGCGGAGGATAATTCCATGTTGTTACTTGTGTAGTGAGCAGTAAAAATCATTGTGTACCATGATCATTACTGGAACTAGCAACAAGTAATGAAAGGCATTGCAATGTAAAGGCATAAAGTTGTTTGATATAAATCATTAATTGTTGCTGTATTTATTTATTGCTAAATATGATATCTGATGTACTTTTATGTTGCTCATCAGAATTAAACAATTAAAATGGTCTATAACACAGTTACAAATTTATAGAAAAAGAAATTTTTTGCATAAAAAGTGTAAATACTGACTAAGAATAGCAGACAGAGGCAGTACTTACATGTCACATATAGAATAATTAACAGGCCAGAAGGGCTTTAGTCACAAAATATATATACAAAAAGGACTCCGTTGCAACCTATGGCAGCACAGGTGCGAGCAGCCCATAGTGGCTCGCTTTCATGCTTTCCTTTATATATATATATATATATATATATATATATATATTGTGACTAAAGCCCTTCTGCCCTGTTAATTATTCTATATGTGACATATCAGTACTGCCTCTGTATTTTATTGTGTCAGTACCTACACTTTTTATATAAAAAATGCCTTTTCCTATAAATCTGTAACTATGTTATAGGTCATTTTAATTGTTTAATTCTGATGAAGGCACTCTTAGAAGTGTTTAAACCTGGTCAATAAGAATTAAATAATTGTGACCGAGGGCTCATTTGTTTCAATTCTTTCTATATGTTCATCATTTAACAACGATATTAAAAATATCGTTGGTTTAGGGTCGATTATTATCGGCAATCAACGTTTACACGTCGAGGACCTTAATCGAATTTAGCATCGATGGTTCGCCAATATGGTCACCCCACCTCTGATGTCACTTTTTTTGTATCCATGTTTGCTACAGGAGATATACAGGCTGACCATAAAGGCTTTCTCTGTCTACAAAATTTTGTTTCTAACGGACTATGATAGTAACAGTTATGAGGATTTCTGCAAATGGTAGCTTAACACGTAAATACAGTTCCACGTGTGTACCCACAGCATGTCTATGCCATACTGTTTCTCTCCATGGCTTTGCCACAATCTCTTCCGTCACCGCCTCTGTTGCATCTCATATTCGTGCAATAACAGTTTACACATCAGGTATTGGTGAATGAACACTCCACCCTTAACGTAACTGCACAATAAAAGTCAGAAGGGTTTACGTCTGGTGAACGTGGTGGTCGTTATGTTCGACCATCTCTTCCGTCCATCTGTATGGAACTGCCATACAAATAACCCCACTGCGTCGGTGCACCATCTTGTGCAAACACTATCCATAACTGAATTTCCTTTAACTAAGGCGCAACGTAATGATCTATCACGTACAGATAAACTCTTGCTGTAATGATAGAGTCAATGGTCAATGAAAAAGAAGTGTCCAATAATTTTGGCGTGCATTAAACCACACCAAAGATTCGCTTTTGTACTGTCCCAATCTGCTTTACCACGATGTGTGGGTACTCTGACCTCCAGATCCGGATACTAAGCTTGTTCATTTTCCCGGAGATGCGAGAAGTCGCTTCATTAGAAAAACAAATGTTATTAAGGTAGTCATTATTGCATAGATTCGTTCCAAAATATTCCTGGCAAACTCAGAATATTTGGGCCTATCATATGGCTACAAAGCTTGTTGGAGTTGCACTTTGTATGCGTGGAATTAAAGCCGATTGCGTAAAATATTCGCCACAATGCTCCGAGGTATGACCGTTTCTCCGGAAACCCTACATGTCACCTTCCGCAGACTGCGCTGTCGCTTCTTGCCTTGTCACCAACGCTGCCAGTCTCTTTAAACTTTTCGTATCATTCTTCGATGCTCTTCACATCAGGCGAAATGCGACCCTAGGCACTTAGGAACCGTCGCTGATCTACAGGGTTATTACAAATGATTGAAGCGATTTCACAGCTCTACAATAACTTCATTATTTGAGATATTTTCACAATGCTTTGCACACACATACAAAAACACAAAAAGTTTTTTTAGGCATTCACAAATGTTCGATATGTGCCCCTTTAGTGATTCGGCAGACATCAAGCCGATAATCAAGTTCCTCCCACACTCGGCGCAGCATGTCCCCATCAATGAGTTCCAAAGCATCGTTGATGCGAGCTCGCAGTTCTGGCACGTTTCTTGGTAGAGGAGGTTTAAACACTGAATCTTTCACATAACCCCACAGAAAGAAATCGCATGGGGTTAAGTCGGGAGAGCGTGGAGGCCATGACATGAATTGCTGATCTTGATCTCCACCACGACCGATCCATCGGTTTTCCAATCTCCTGTTTAAGAAATGCCGAACATCATGATGGAAGTGCGGTGGAGCACCATCCTCTTGAAAGATGAAGTCGGCGCTGTCGGTCTCCAGTTGTGGCATGAGCCAATTTTCCAGCATGTCCAGATACACGTGTCCTGTTTTTCGCAGAAGAAAAAGGGGCCGTAAACTGTAAACCGTGACATTGCACAAAACACGTTAACTTTTGGTGAATTGCGAATTTGCTGCACGAATGCGTGAGGATTCTCTACCGCCCAGATTCGCACACAGTGTCTGTTCACTTCACCATTAAGAAAAAATGTTGCTTCATCGCTGAAAACAAGTTTCGCACTGAACGCATCCTCTTCCATGACCTGTTGCAACCGCGCCGAAAATTCAAAGCGTTTGACTTTGTCATCGGGTGTCAGGGCTTGTAGCAATTGTAAACGGTAAGGCTTCTGCTTTAGCCTTTTCCGTAAGATTTTCCAAACCGTCGGCTGTAGTACGTATAGCTCCCTGCTTGCTTTATTCGTCGACTTCCGCGGGCTATGTGTGAAACTTGCCCGCACGCGTTCAACCGTTTCTTCGCTCACTGCAGGCCGACCCGTTGATTTCCCCTTACAGAGGCATCCAGAAGCTTTAAACTGCGCATACCATCGCGGAATGGAATTAGAAGTTGGTGGATCTTTGTTGAACTTCGTCCTGAAGTGTCGTTGCGCTGTTATGACTGACTGATGTGAGTGCATTTCAAGCGCGACATACGCTTTCTCGGCTCCTGTCGCCATTTTGTCTCACTGCGCTCTCGAGCGCTCTGGCGGCAGAAACCTGAAGTGCGGCATCAGCCGAACAAAACTTTATGAGTTTTTCTACGTATCTGTAGTGTGTCGTGACCATATGTCAATGAATGGAGCTACAGTGAATTTATGAAATCGCTTCAATCATTTGTAATAGCCCTGTATAACAATCGGCCATGTTTCATGAAACCACAAACCTCATTGCACTGTATCCTGCGTAAAGCCATTGTGACAGAGTCACTCTTAAATTATGGTCCACGTAGCAAGACGAGGGACGTTCAGGAAGTAATGTCCACATTTTTTTCTCAGAACATATTTACTGTTAAGAGTCAGAATTTGGTGACAATGTGTAACCTCCCCACAAAATATAATAAATAATAATAATAATATGATTCAACTTTTTGTGTAACCTCAGAACAAAATTGGTTCCCATTTATAACCTCCGTACAGAAATTCGTTCACATTTAATCTCCACACAAAATTTGTTTCCCATTTAATGTAAGCTCGAAACAGAAAAATTCCTAAACCTCGTAATAAAAAATAAATTCAGTAACCTGGTAAATTTTGGACGAGAGCAGTGCTGCGTCATGGCCCTGTATGATCATTCTGAATAAAAAAGCAAAAATTCTTACCTCAATAAAGTCGCCAACTATCTGCTCTTACAATAACTTTTTACGGCACAGCTCTGTGCAATGCTGGCCGATAGATTTGTCATTTATGAAAGGAAGCAACTGATTTTTCTTTTGCAACGATCGGAATGATCATGGATTGGAGAAATTAGTAAATTCTTTAAATTGAAATGAATGCTTGTTAGAAATTACTTTATATGACAAAGATTATTATTAGGACATTTTTAAAACATTTACATCGGAGTTCACATAACATTACTAGATATGCGCGAGGCTGCTTTTAACCTTATACAATAATACTCAGGCTCCGGCATCGCTGCACCGCAACCGGCCAGCCAACACGATATACCAGACCAGAGCAGAGCAGACTCCACACAAGCGAAGACTAGCAACAACTTAACAACCTACTGCTACAGCTACACAGTTCGTACTGTCAACACTGCTCTCTGGTCAGCGATTCTCTTGTACCTTGCATATCGCAGGCAGCGCATGAGCAATACATCGAAATTACATCTGCTCGGACCTCTTACATAACCCTCGACTGGGGGGGGGGGGGGAGGGGGGGGCAAAATTGTGGCAGCGATGGTGAGTCAATTGGACTTGCCATGAGCAACAAATTTTTCTTAATTTACTTAGTTTACAGTCACAGAGTATATACGTATATATATAAGTGTGGAACATGAAATGAAATAGAGTGCACATGCACTGAGTACAAATCATATCAAGCAATGACAAAATGTATACGCAATGTGTACAAAACATATTAACAAATGACATAAAGTGCACACGCACTGTATACCTTTTTACCATTTTACAAGAACTAGGATACGCAATGAGTACAAAACATATTAACAAATGACATAAAGTGCACATGCACTGTATATATTTTTACCATTTTACAAGAACTAGGATAGGAAAGGGAAGGATTGCATCATGGTTGTAGCACAGTAGGTTGCACGCAGCTGCACTGAAAGTCTATATCTTTCTACAGAAGCACAACACCAAGAGAGACAATCTGAAGTTCTCTTCCCTGAAGTATTAATCAGTGTAGCCAAGACACTGAAATGTCTTATTAATATTCATTGTTATCATTTTGGTAGTACATTAGGTACACTAAACAGTGGGACCATAATAACATCTCCATCATTCAAGGTGGTGGACAGCATGATGTATCAACACCACACTCTTTCACCAACGTAGAATTAGTGCAAAAACCAAATATGGTGCTCCATGATCATAAGGATGGACAGGACAAACGGATATTGCAGTAATTTTTGGTAATTAGGTCAGAAGGTGAAGGACATTAAGTCTTATGCTAGTCATCATTGAGAATTACACTAATCTATCAACCGATTTGACTAATTGTTGGCACTCACTGCCTAGTTACTAAATATTTCTGTACTATGTATGGAGTATTACAGAACATTATTCATAAGTCATCTGATGACAGTAAATATTGGCACTCATTGGCCAGTTACTAAAAATTTTTATGCATTATTCAGAAGTCATCATTCAAAACAAGAGTTAATTAATGGCATAGCATTAACATAATTCATCTAGTTATAGTAATCATTCGCACTCATTGGCCAGTTACAAACCATTTTTGTGCATTATTCAGAAATGATCATTCAAAGCAAGAGTTAGTTAATGGCATAGCATTAACATAATTCATCTAGTTATAGTAATCATTGGCACTCATTGCCCAGTTATAAGCCATCATTCAAAACAAGAGTTAATGAGTGTAGCATCAAGCTACTGGTATTCACATATAATAGCGTGTAAGTGACATTATACAAATTTAAAATATAAGAAATAGTGGCATTCATTGGCCCGTTACTAAACATAGAGCAAGTATTGAATATTACTATTGAATATTACAAAACATTTTTCATCATTCAAGTGACATAGGACACATTTAAAATGTAACACACTGTAAGTATTACTCAAGGTCTGTGGTTAGTAAACGTCATTCAGTATTACTCAGAACTCTCTTATTTGGGACTGGTAATACATTTTTTTTTTTTTGTGCTAGCAATGCATTGCGTTGGGATCGATAATTAATTGCTGGGGTATAACAATATTTGCTTTTGACTTATTGCTGCAAATGAGGATAGGTAACGTCATTTGTCATGAGTCAGCTGTAGCAAGGTTATGAAACAAGTAGAGTATATGTGATCACATTCCTGAATGACACACACAAATGGGTAAAAAAAATGCAAGTACTAGAACAGGTTTAATGACTAACTGCTTATAGCACATTAATTTCATGAATAGCTTCTCCTGGAAAAATACAAAATGGATTATTAAGCTGAAAGAAGAAACGCATGTTATGCTGAAAAGTAGTGAACTTCGAATTAACAGGTAATGAAACGTGTACTCAATATGTATGTTCTCTAGCTGTCCTTTCCAAAACGTTCAGTCATTATACCATGCGACATAAGACATACTGTCAAATCGAACTGCAACAAATACTTAAATAACTACATAGCATCTCTTAACTAATAGTAAATATATAAACTTCATCATTATTCTCATCTGCAAGGAAAAACTACATTGTTCATATTACCATAACTTCATTACTATCATCACCTGCAAAGAAAAACTACATTATTCATATTAGCATATTCTTCATACAACTATTCATCATCATTTATTATCATCTGCAAAAAAGACACTTCATTATTCATTATTCATATTACCATTTACTTCATATAACTATTCATAGTATAGAGTTTCTTATTTCTAGCATATTTCGTCACTAAAACTAAGATGTGTAATTCTGTCTGACAGCCTGCATCAATCGCCTCGTATTCTGAAAGAAAAATAATTAGTTAAGACAGCTATCATACTATGTGTATAGTATATTCTTGTTAACGCTTGTTAATTCCGATCCATTTACTCTTCATGACGAGGTATTGCATCTTCTTTCGTTCATTCCGAAAGTGAAATTTCCATTTCATAGTAATCCACTGTGGTTTGTTAAATTTATTTCTTTTACACGTTATTGCTTTCTGAAAATGATGAATACGGATTAATATCTTGCATTTAAATCATATACTCATTAAATAAAAACTGGTTTCTAGTGATATAATTAAACATACAGCATAGCATGACAGAAAACGTATTATGTCAAAAACATAGACAGCGTTCAGGTGCAAAAATGTACACAGAGTATCATAATGTAGTAGCAAAAAAAAAAAAATATGTACAATAATCTCGATGTTGAGATATCGTAAGGCAAAATGTCAAAGTCAACTGGTGTTTGTTATATCTTAAAGATTTCGTAGTGCATACAAACAAAACAGGAAAACAATCATACATAAATCAAAAAATAGAAAATGTGCACGGTCTGATATATAACGACAAGAAATGACTTTCTTTGTGTTCAGCTTGTATGCTGTGTAGTTGATAGAGGCGAGAGTTGAAGATTTTAATGGAGAAAGAATTTGATAAAATTAATATGTCACTAGATAGAATTGCATAATTGGTCATAAAATATGTAAGTTTATCTGGAAAAATGTGCACGGTCTGATGTGTAACGACAAGAAAAGCGACCTGCTAACCTTACCTTGCCGGGCACTTGCCAAGAAAAAATACGATAATCATCAGTAAGTAGTCACATAAATATAACTGCATAAGTGGTCATATAAAAATCAGGAAATGGCATTACAGTGTGATAAATCATAAAGTATGTTCATTCAATAAAGGGTTCCATGTTGGAGACATGGTGATTGCCTTTACTTTTTCTGGTTCTCAGAGTTATGACGTGTACTACATTGGGGTGAGGAATGCTACGAATTCGATATGGACCTGCGTATAGAAGCTCAAATTTACTGCATCTATTCTTTCCTCTGTTAGATAAATAGTGTGTACGTACTAATATCTTCTGTCCAATGTGAAAGTCACGGCGTGTACAAAGCTGTTTTTACTGTCTTCTCCGGCGCTCTGCGGCACGTTTGATGTTGTTGAGTGCAGTGCCAATTATTTCATGGTGTCGTAGTCTACGCGAGGTAGGAAAGGATACTAATTCTTAAATTTTGTTAGGTGATTCTACATTTTTCATTATAACATTATAACAGTCGGAGATAGCATAGTAGATTCATTTGGTATCGAGTTAATTACATCCTGGAATGACAGTATGTGTGTATCCCAATCAATATGTTTTTATGGCAGAATATTCTACATAGTTTACCAATTTCTTTCATTAGACGTTGACAAGGGTTCGAAGAAGCGATGTACCTCGCTATATAGATCGGAGAAATGTTTCTAGCTCGTAACATACGTGACCATATAGCAGATCGAAACTGTGATCCATTGTCGGAAATTACTTTCAATACATGCCCTACATGAAATAGAATTGTTTTACAAATGCTTTCGAAACAGATTTAGCAGTAGCTTTGCATAACGGAGTGAAGGTTACAAATTTTGAAGTGAGTTCAACAGCGACAAAGATGTAGCAAAAACCTCTATTAGTTCTGGGAATTGGACCAGAAATGTCTACAGCTGCCATGTGTCTCAATTTAACAGGTACAATAGGATGTAACGCAGGAATATGTGAAATCGTGTCTGACTTAGCTTTCTGGCAGATTTTACATGACGCTAAAACTCGTCGAATACGTTTCTCCATGTTGGCAAAATAACAGTTCTGTCTCAGTATAAGAAAACATTTTCTGGCTCCGTAATGTGCGTAACTTAAATGAGTATACCAAATTAATTTGTTAACAAGTTCGTCAGGAATGCATAGTAACCAGTTGTTGCTGTCAGGGTGAGAGCGGCGAAACAGAATGTTATTGCGTACAGTGTAATGGTTTCTGATGGTAACATTATTCCTATCTTGCCAAAGGTGTTTAATTTCTTTCCATACGTTGTCTTTACTCTGCTCTTGTGCTATGTCTCGTAATGACGACGAAATGAAATTTTCAAATGCAACTTGTTGAATATACATGACGATGAAATTTGCTTTGCAGAAGTTGGTTGCGATGGCTTGCTGATTGTTGCTGAGAGAACGGGATAGCGCGTCTGCTACAATAATTTGTGTATCGGGAATGAGAACAATTGTAAAATTAAATTCCTGTAAATAAAGTTTCCATCTGCTTAACCTGTCGTATGTAAATTTTGCGGAAGGTAAAAACTGTATAGCTCTATGATCTGTGTAAACGGTAGTGTGTCTTCCATAAAGAAAATGCCTAAATCTCGTAAATGCCCATGCAAAACATAATGTTTCAAGTTCTGTAACAGAATAATTGCGTTCAGCAGGTGACAGAATGCGACTCGCAAAGGCGATGTTTTTAATTACTGTAGTACCATCTTCTTCAATTTCCTGAAAAATGTGTACGCCTAAAGCGGTGTTAGAACTGTCGGTGGCAATGGAAAAATTTCTAGTAAGATCTGGATGTGATAAAAGTGGTGCATTCAACAAAGCTTGTTTCAGATTGACAAATTCAGACTGTGCTTGGCTATCCCAGGACCAAATAGTGTTTTTACCCGTCAATTGACATAATCTAGGGGTGTCTAAACCAGAGTAATGAATTGATTTACGAAAACAGTTAATTAAAGCCAAAAAGCTGCGTAGTTTTTTCTTCGTCGTAGGAACAGTAATGTCACGTAAAGCTTGAAGTTTTTCCGGGTCAGGCGCAATGCCTTCTGCTGAAATTACATGTCCAACAAATTTTATAGAAGTTTTCCCAAAGTGCGATTTACTGAGATTAACTGTGAGTCCTTGTGCACGAAAAATTTGCAATAGTTGTTCAGACCAGTTAGCTTCTGCAATAAGAATGTCGTCTACATACGTTGTGTTTCTGTCTTTTAATTCTGTCAGAAGTATAGTATTCAATCCGCGAATAAATGCTGCTGAAGGAAAAGTTAAACCGAACGGTAATTTACAAAATTGATAACAGCCACCAAAACAGAGAAAAGCTGTGTACTTTCTGCAGTCGGGATGGAGCTGAATTTGCCAAAATCCCGATTTCAAATCTAATGTGGAACAAATAGCAGTACCATGAAGTTTCTGTAGAAGTTCTTTTAGTGTCTGTGGGAGATCTGTTTCATTAATAATAATGTTATTGATGTGACGCGAATCAAGTACGAGGCGAGGTGAACCATCCTTTTTTTTAACAATATGGAGCGGGTTTATGTACGGACTAACTACCGGTTCAATAATTCCTTGGTCAAGCATAGCTTGCAATTCTTTCTTAACTTGTTCTCTGTGAATATACCGAATGGGATAATGTTTGGCTTTAAACGTGTGCCGCTGTTTAACTTGAAATTCATACATAAAACCGGTCATAGTACCAGGGACGTTGTCAAAAACTGGAGCTTGCTGTAAAAGAAATTTGCGTAATTGCGTGCGTTCGTCGTCTGTATTTGCACTGCTCTGTTTAATTTTATCAGAAATCATTTGCATAACGTCATAGTCGGCTTCGTCTGGAGTATTATAGTTGTGTACGTACGTATCTGTGAACGATGTGGAATGACAGTCGATGTTACGTGATGCGGAAATGACCTCTGTACGATTAATTGTTTGTTCTTCTGCAGATAAAGAGTGCTGAAATTCTAATGCCAGTTGTACATTTCCATCCTTTAACATTAAATAGGAATTTTGAAAGTCAATAATTGCGTCGTGTTGTACCAGAAAATTCGTACCTAAAATAACGTCTGTTGTCAGTAAGGGAACAATCCAAAAATTTGAGTGAAATGTATGACCTGCAATACAAAATAATAAATATGTCTGTAATTTTACAGCTACTCCTTTACCAGATACTGCTCCTTTTACTTTAATTTTGCCTAATGGTAGCGTAGGATAGGTATTCTCTTTGTTACATTCGTTGAAAGTTTCCTCATTTATTACTGACATGGGTGATCCAGAATCGATTACTGCTGAAAATTTGGATGATCCAATCTTTACTTCAATGACAGGGTGTGAAATGGCTTTTTGAATAACTGGTTTTTCATGCAAAAGAGTGTCTCGGATGTCGTCAAAAGTAATAACATTTTCGTGAACAAGGTTCTGTGTGTCAAAGGTATTGCTTGCGTCGCTGGAAGATGCAACCTGTATTGTATCTAGTCAAATTCTGTCTGACGTGCTATTATTTGCGAGAGGATGCTATGGCATTTCGATTATTTGTACTGTTCTGTTATTTCGTCCTGACGCATTACGTTCGGGATGATATCTACTGTCTGGTTCATTCATGAAAATCTGTTGTTGCGGATGATTTTGCTGCTGGTAAGATCGACTGTTATTAAACGTACGCTGAAAATTGTGCTCATTACTTTTACGTCTGTCATGATATTCATTTCTATACGGTGCATTGCGATAGGTATTGAAATGATGTGTTTTCTGTACGTACTGATTTCCTTGTTGCGGTGCGTTACTATTTGGTGGAGCCGACGCTATACGTGTAGGCGGGGAAACATTAAAGCTTGTTTGATCTTGCTGACTACATTGTTGGTTAGGTATGTTAACCGGCTGGTTTTGTTGTTGTTGTCGTGGGGAAAAACCTCTATAGTTACCAAACTGTGGTTCCTGTTGCTGATAATTTTGACGATACTGATAATTAAAATTTTGTCTGATATTAAAATTACGCTGATATTTCTGGAGTGTCTAATGAAAATTGTCACTTTCGGTAAAACTTGTCATATCAGGTTTTCTTTACTCATTCTTAATCATAGATAGATTGATAGTTGAAGAGTTGTTTTGATAGATATAAAGAATAGTAGAAGAGAAGGCAGCAGTGCAGAAAACTAAAGATGAAACAGCACTACTACGGCTCGGGGCCCTGTGCACGCTACGGCACATATTCATCGAAGTGTAATGAATCCCCTGAGGTCAATTACGAGCTGCAAATAAATTTTAGTTTCTGCGTTACAGGCAATGCCGGTGAAAATTCAAAAACAAATTGTTGTATCCAGTCCAACTCTAGTTTCTGCATTACAGGTCAAGCTGGTGAAAATACAAAACCAAATTGTCGTATCCAGTCCAATGCGTGACTCTGTGTTCTGTCATTATTAAGTACCTTAAATTTTTTCACGGTTATAAAGTGCTTATAACCAAAATTGTCGTCTCTGTATGTCCGAACAGGTTCAAGATTGCATGAGAATCTATTTGCCTGTGTCTGTTCGGAATCTTCTAAGTCACGTACTCTCTCTAAATCACCTAAGTTACACTGGCTGTGTGAGTGTGACAAATGTTCGGAGAGTGGTGTATGCTGTGACGTGTTAGTGACTGAAACATTTTTCATTTCTGTCACTTTAAAACGTTCGTCAATTCGGCTGTTCTAAGAGGGTCGTTCAGGAAGTAATGTCCACATTTTTTTCTCAGAACATATTTATTGTTAAGAGTCAGAATTTGGTGACAATGTACATCAACATGTCTTGTCCATGTCCTATTTTTCTGCGCGGTATCCATCACGCTCTATGGCCGTGCGCAGAGAACATGGAAGAGCATGTATTCCCTGCTGGTAAAACTCTTGTCCTGTAAGCGTAGCCATGTTCTCACTGCATGACTGACACACTCGTCATCTTCAAAGTGTGTTCCCCGTAGAGAATCTTTAAGCAGCCCAAAGAGGTGGAACTCCGAGGGTGCCAGGTCTGCACTGTAGGGTGGATGAGTCAATGATCTCCAACCCAATTTGGTGACCTGTTCCGTGGTTCGTCTCGATCATTGCAGACGCACTTCCAATGCTGACCGACAACTGTAGAGCCAGCTGTCGAGTTGTGATGTGCCGGTCGAATCGAATAAGGGCATCCGCACGATTCAGCATGTCTGGAGCAGTGGCTGCGACAGGTCCCGAGCATGGCTGATCGTGGACTTCTGTTTCTGCATTTCCTGAGGCTGTAACTTACTTTACCCAGCGCCCAACTGTACTCTTCTCAACTGCAGCATCGCCATACACTACACACAAACGTTTATGGATGTCCACGACGGTTTCTTTTTCTGCACACAAGAATTCAATAACTGCACGCTGCTTGTAACGTGAGTCGTATGTAGACGCCATTTTGACGCTGTACCAAGGTTTTGTCATCTGCCTTAACGGTTCGAAACTTTACCGGCGCACAGAAAAAACATGAAATATGAAGCACCAACAAGGGAGGTTGTCTATGTATACTTTCTGAACGACCCTCGTGCACTGAAGAGCCAAAGAAACTGGAACACCTGCCTAATATCGTGTAGTGCCCCGCGAGCACCCAGAAATGCCGCAACACGACGTGGCATGGACTCCACTAATGTATGAAGTAGTGCTGGAGGCAACTGACACCATGAATCCTGCAGGGCTGTCCATAAATCCGTAAGAGTACGAGTGAGTGGAGATCTCTTCCGAACAGCACCTTACAAGGCATCCCAGATATGCTCAGTAATGGGGAGTTTGGTGTCAGCGGAAGTGTTTAAACTCAGAACAGCCACTCTGTAGCAATCCTGGACGTGTGCGATGTCGCATATTCCTGCTGGAATTGCGCAAGTCCGTCAGAATGAACAACCGACGTGAATGGATGCAGGTGATCCGACAGGATGCTTATGTACGTGTCACCTTTCAGAGTAATATCTACACATACCGGGGACCCCACATCACTCCAACTGAACACGCCCCACACAATTACAGAGCCTCCACCAGCTTGAACAGTCCCATGCTGGCATGCAGTGTCCATGGACTCATGAGGTTGTCGCCATACCCGTACACGTCCATCCGCTCGATACCATTCGAAACGAGACTCGTCCGACCAGGCAACATGTTTCCAATCATCAAGAGTGCAATGTCGGTGTTAACGGGCCAGGGTGAGGCGTAAAGCTCTTTGTCGTGTGGTCATCAAGGGTACACGAGTGGTCCTTCGGCTCCGGAAGCCCATACCAATGACATTTCGTTGAATGGTTCGCAAGCTGACTGTTGTGATGGCCCAACACGGAAATCTACAGCAATTCGAGGAAGTGTTGCACTTCTGTCACGTTGAGCGATTCTCTTCAGTCGCCGTTGGTCCAGTTTTTGCGGGATCTTTTTCCGATCGCAGCGATGTTGGAGATTTGATATTTTAGCGGATTCCTGATATTCACGGTACACCCATGAAATGGTCGTACGGGAAAATCCCCACTTCATCGCTACCTCGGAGATGCTGTGTGCCATCGCTCGTGCGCCGACTATAACACCACCTTCAATCTCATTTAAATCTTGATAACCTGCCATTTTGGCAGCAGTAACCGATCTAACAATTGCGCCAGACACTTGTTGTCTTACATAGGCGTTGCTGACCGCAGCGATAAATTCTGCCTGTTTACATATCTCTGTATTTGAATACGCATGCATATTCCAGTTTCTTTGGTTCTACAATGTATATACCCTAACCAAATGTTCTAAAATCAGTTCCATCAGTACCACTGCTTTACAATCATGGGGCTTTGTTGCCTGGTCTCTGTTCCCCTCTACAGACGCACCTCGGAGAACTGTGACGAACATTTCACACACACAGCTGCAATTCCTTGCATACAAAGTGCAATTCCAGCCTGCCCTCAGCGTGTTTGATTCTGAAGCTCCCACTACAGCGGACCAACACCAACTCAAGATAGCAGCTCCGACCACCAGCACGAGGGCAGTGGGACACTGCCCGCCAAGTAGCTGGTGAGCCGCCTTCCAACACCGCGGAGAGGCGAGACGGCGAACGCGCCACCGCCGCATGAGCGGCCACTGAGCACGAGAAAACGCCGCTGGCGCGGGAGAAGGTTAAGTCACATGTACATGATTACTCTGCAGTTCACAATTAAGTGCCTGGCAGAGAGTTCATCGAACTACCTTCAAGCTATTTTTCTACCGCTTCATTGGTTCACGGGCGTCGCGTCGAATAATGTTGTAGAGGCTGCACAATATTTTAAAGAGAGAGCTGCTCTTCATCTTCAGGTGCTTACTGACGTGTTGCTGCAATAGCTTGCCAATGTAGACGCTGATTCGCTAGAAAAGCGCAGGCGGCGCTGACTTCGGTCACGCAGCTTGAGACTGTTGCCAATGGGCACCACTGTGGGGAGCCGGACTTGGGTATCACGGGGATGTCAACCTCTTCCCATCTGTCCGTAGATCGGTCTGCCGCTGTGGTTGCCCCGGTTGCTGCCAGCAGTGGGGCTGAGCCCTCGCCTGTGGTTGATTGGGAGGTCGTTCCAAGGCGTGGCAGGCAACGAAAAACGTCCCCGGAGGCTGATCAGAAAGCCTCCCCGGTGCGTCTGACAAACAGGTTTCAGGAACTGTCTCTGGCTGAGCCAAATGCAGCTGCCTGCCCTGTTTCAGAGGTTGATTCACAGCCTTCAAGATCCGGGCAATCGCAGAGGGTGGGCTTATTGGTAGTTGGGAGATCCAATGTTAGGCGCGTAATGGGGCCCCTTAGGGATATGGCGGCTAAGGAGGGGAAGAAATCCAGTGTGCACTCCGTGTGAATTCCGGGTGGAGTCATTCCTGATGTGGAAAGGGTCCTTCCGGATGCCATGAAGAGCACAGGGTGCAGCCAGCTGCAGGTGGTGGCACATGTCGGCACTAATGACGTGTGTCGCTTTGGAGCTGAGGAAATTCTCTCTGGATTCCAGCGGCTATTGTAGTGGGACGAAATTAAGCGTCACCCATCCACCAATGTCAGCCCAGTTTGCAGGTGGCTATAAGTTTAATTTAGTTTTGTTTATGTATTTTTCTTAATATTTGTAATAGCTGTGAATTATCTAAAAGTTTTGTATTTTTTTTTATGTGTTTCATGTACGGAGAGGGCGGCGCAACGAACGGAGACAGCATCTTCGTTGCCGCGACCAGAGAGGAAATTGCTGGCCGCTATACGTCGCGGGTCGACAGCCAAGGAGCAACAGAAGATCTTGGAACCGAGTTGTTGCGTCGTGCTTCTAAAAAAATTAAAAATGAATTTTTGTACTCTTTTTGTACAACAATGACGTCATATAGAGCTTAATCTTATTGAAAAGTCAGTCATTGTCTGTCAACGGTCAAGTTCACATCTGTATGTGTAGGAAGCTAATAAAATAGTGTATGCTACTAAAGTTGAAACACGTGTTCTGAGGATTTATTTATGAAGAATTATGTGAACGGATTAATAATATATTTGACAAGATTATTGATTCTGACAGCGTTCATCGAAACTTTAAATCTCAAAAGTTTATTTAATGTGTGATTCTGATATCGATTAGATCAAGATAACGTGTGTCAATATAATTTCTGAGGAGAAACAAACGAAATTTAAATCGAAAAAGTTTATGAAAACCAATTGGCCCAAGTGATGTAATTCTTTGCATACGACTCAACTGATGTTTTACAGTTTCGTTCAAGAACCATTCTATGACAATTTAAAAAGAATATAAATCATTTTGAAGTGGGTTGTAACTGACGTAGGTGACGAAGTCTGCACATGGTCATATGTCCAAAGAAAATCAGTTATAATAAAAAACTTACGTCGTTACACTACACCGTGGCAACCGTGACAGGACTTGTGTGCAACTAAGGCACACAGGTACGAAACAAAACATCAAGAGTCCTTCGGAAGTCAACGCGAGTTTTCGTGGAGCCTTCACCAGCCAGCGGCGACTTCGCGGGTGTGGGCATCTGACGGAGCGCAGCCAAGCAGTACGGTCACGCAGTTGTTCCACGAGAAGGCGCATCTGTTGGGCAGCAGCTGAACGCTGCAAACCCCGACAACCTTTTTTCTCCCTAAACTAATAGGCCCAGTACGTCAGCTGCGGGGTGTTCCTCCGGCTGGTATTAGAGGTGTTGCTGAGGGCTTCGCCTGTCTACGGCGGTGCCGGGCGTGGTTGCAGCCAGTGACGTCTCCGGTGTTCGACTCAGCGTCCTGCCGGTTACGGAAGCGGGGTCGCAGCATCTCAGCGGCTGCATCGACGGCTGTTACATCTGCAGCCCATAGCAGCACACTGATCATCGAGAACTACAAATTACAATATTAAGTGTCCGGTGAGTTTGTTTCAAGTTGGAAGTGGAGTGTTGTATATAGGGAGTGTGCTTTTATAGGACTGTTGATTACAAGTCTGCGTGTGTAAATAGTTAATATCTTACAATAATGTCGGGAAGTGAAATGTCAGACGAAGAGCAATCTATGTCCGATAGGAGCATGAGATCCCTTTTTAGGGCGATCGCTATATTAAAACAATCTAATGGGGATTTTCTAGCTGAATTAAAACAGTCTAACGAAGAATCTGCTGCTAGATTAAAAGAGGAACTAAAACAGGAATTAAAACAGTCTAACGAAGAATCTACTGCTAGATTAAAACAGTCTAACGAAGAATCTACTGCTAGATTAAAAGAGGAACTAAAACAGGAATTAAAACAGTCTAACGAGGAATCTACCGCTAGATTAAAAGGGGAGCTAGAAAAATCTGCAGACAGGTTACAGGAACATCTTAATGAAACCAGTCGAGAATTAAGTGATAAAATAGAGTCTTCTAAAGTTGAAATGCAGGAAAAATTAGTAGGACTTAGTAATAGGATTGCTGGTAATTGTAAAAGGTTAGAAGAACATATCCAGGAATCGCGCGAGGAAAAAGCTCGCATGCGAAACGATATTACTGACTTAACCGAGAGACTAGATAGTGTCACTATCTTAGTTGTAAATGAAATACAGAAAAATAACGATATGTTACGAGATGAATTTTCTATGCAAACAGAAACTGTTCGTAGAGAATTATTGGAATCTATTAAAGAGGTCTCTACCAAACCTGTAGAGATTTCTTCAATAGATAATGTAGAATTAGAGACATTAACTCATCAAGCAGAAAAGGATCATACCGAAATCGAAAACATGAAATTTTTACTTACTGAAATATGCAGTAACCTTGAGACTGCCAAAGATAATACATTGACGAAGGTACAGAGCGTTCACATCGTGAGCATAGTGAAGAATCGATATTAGCTAATCGCGTATCCAATACAGAAATGCGAATACAGGAAATTACTAAACGGTTATCGGAATTAGATAATAATGGAAACATTTCAAGTAGTAGAAGCAATAACGTAATCAGAGACAACAGTCGCATCGAATTTGCTAGCTCGGACGACAACAATATGAATAAAGAAATCACGGCAAGCCAATCCGATGCAACTCCGGCTCTGCAATCTAAACAAAATCCGACTATTTCTCTCGCAGAATGTTTGGATGACATAACGACAAATTCAAATGTAGCAAGTCGATTTCCTGTATTCAAACCAGGAGGCGAACTTCACCCGATAATCTTTATAAAAGCTTTTGAAACATCATTATCTCCTAAATGGAGTAATGAAAAACGCATTCAATTTGTAACAGGACATTTAGAAGCAGAAGCTGCGGAATGGGCAGTACTGCATAGAACTGAATTTAGGGACCGGGATGATTTTGTTAAGCAATTTAAACAAAATTATTGGTCAAGAGGAAAACAACAACACTTAACTTTAGAGTTGTTAGACCCTCCTCCATATTCTAAACGGTGGGGAGGATATAGGAATTATTTTGAATGGCATTTAAACCGTGCTAAATTAATTGAAGAACCAATTATTGAAAGTCATTTAATACGAGTCCTAATTAGTAGGTTACCGTATTATGTAAAGGAAAGAATGATAGAAAGAGAATGGTCACAGCCGTGCGAATTGTTAGGATATTTAGAGCAGTTAGATATACTTAATAGAGAAAGGGAAGACGAGAAGTTTAGATTTTGTAGAAATGACAATCCTTGAAATAATAATAATTCAGAACCACGAAAAGCTAACAACAACAATCATAGCCAGTTTTGTTATATAAAACGTCAGTCTAAAGATAAAGAGAGCCAACAAAATCGTGGTAATAACTCTAAAGTGCAGAAATTACACAATAATGATCATGAGATAAATCATCCTCAAGTAATTAATGAAGGCCAAGTGGTAGGTGACGTTATCATAGAAAGTTCGGAAAACTAGTAAAGTCCTTTAGTACGGGTCAACTAAAGGAAACTGTTAGTCAAGATTATACAAGACCCAATTGCAATTTATCATTAAGCTGCCAAAAGGACGGTGACTGGCAACAAGATTTACTTCAGGAAGACAATCAGATAAGGGAGAATATAACTTATAAACCCGTTATTAAAGGTTATATTAAAGATACCGAAGTAAATATTATAATTGATTCGGGTAGCGAAGTAAGTATTTTATCTAAAGAATTATTTCAGCTTAAAAGAAAATATTGGAATTTCCCAACCTTACCTGTAACTGGGGTGAAAATTATAGGAGTTACTGGTAAAAGAAGTCAAAATATTACTGAGGAAGTTTATTTAACTTTTGAAATTGCTAAACAATTAATTGCTCACTCTGTACTCGTCGTAGCCAACTTAAATGTGGCCATAATTTTAGGTATAGATTGGCTGTGTAAATATAAAGCTATATTAGATTTTAAAGACTCTTCCTTAACTATCCATAAGGAGGCATGCGCTTTTAAAGTGAGGTTTTCTAATAATCAAGTACCTGAAAATTGCTACGAATCCTTACAGATTAAGTACGCACCGATCATGAACCTATTAACAGATTTTAGTGATCTTGAGTATGCAGTATACCAATGTCAGGCTAGTAATAGTATCGAAACCGAAGTGAAAGAAAAATGTTACTCTACGAATTGTCTATCCGAACAAGAAAAGGAAGAGTTGGAATCTTTGTTGTTAGAATTTAGAGCCGTCTTCTCAGATGAACCGGGGAGAATTAAAGATTACGTTTGTAAACTTAAGATTAAAGATCAAAAACCATTCTTTAAGAAACCTTATCCCATTCCAGTACAATTCAAAGAACCGGCTAGTAGAGAAATAAGTAAGATGCTAGAACAAAACCTTATCGAACGATCATGTGGCGCTTTTAACAGTCCGTTGTGGGTAGTTAAGAAAGCTACTAGTGGGGTACGACTGGTTCTGGATGCCCGTGAATTAAATAAAATTATAGAGATGGAAAGAGACAGACCTATTCCTATGGAGGACGTACTTCTTAAGATTGCTGGTTCTCGTTATATGAGTACAATGGATCTAACCGCCGGCTACCATCAAGTAACATTACACCCGGATTCACGGCAATATACGGCTTTTCTTTTTGAAGGCAGATCATATCAGTTCCAAGTTTTACCTTTTGGACTTAATATATCAGTGTCAACTTTTATTAGGGCATTAGATTCTGCTTTGGGTCAGCAATTGTTACAAAAGATTATTTTATATGTAGATGATACTTTGGTAGCTACTAAAACGTGGGAAGAACACGTAACGATATTACGGGAATTGTTTAACCGTTTAATTGACAGAGGAATTACTTTAAAATTATCTAAGTCTTACTTCGGAAAGGAGGAAGTGAGATTTTTGGGGCATATAGTGGACAGTAAAGGTATTAGGCCAGACCCAGCACGTATTGAAGCTATTGCTCGATGCCCGAGTCCTAGAAATCGGAAACAACTGAAATCGTTCTTAGGAATGGTAGGATTTCTGAGAAGATTTCTTCCAGGGCAGGATATTGTTAATCCTAAATTACTAGATTTATTGAAAGAGAAGTCAGTATGGCTCTGGGGACAAGAGGAAGAGGAAGTTTTTAATAAGATAAAAGGAGCGTTAACCGAACCCAAAATGTTATACCACCCAGATTTCAATCAGGACTTTTGTATGTGTACGGATGCCTCTGATTATGGTGTGTCTTGTGTAATATTCCAAGGTGATCTGACCAATGAAAAGGGATTATATCGGCCTATTGGATTCGCTAGTCGAACTTTAAATAAACATGAAAGAAATTATTTTGTATCCGAGAAGGAAGCTCTCGCAGTGGTATGGGGTTTTCAACGATTTAGAGGATTATTAATGGGAAGAAAAACAATTGTATATACTGATCATCAGGCTTTAATCTTTTTGAACAATTGTCGGTTACTTCTCCGTAGGCTATTACGTTGGGTATTATGCTTGCAAGAATTTCAGTACGAAATTAGGTATATAAAAGGATCTCAGAATGTAGTTTCGGATGCTTTGTCGAGGCTTCCCGTAGGAATGGAGAATATTAATATTGCAGAAGAACCAGGAACAAATTACCATGTTTATTTCCCTTTAACTAAGGAGAACGAACGTACGGTTAAACGGATAGTAGCTGCTATTAGATGCAATCAAAGAAATGATGATCAATATAGGGACCTTATACAAAACCTTGATAATGGGGACGAAACAGTTAACACCCAAGGCTTGTGGTTATATTTTAACGACTTGTTGTATTGGAAAGCACAGAGGGAACACCAAAGATGGAAAATCTGCATTCCGAAAACTGTTGTGTACGAATTAATTACTTATATTCATGAAGGTTACGGGCATTTTGGAATTCATAAATGTATTAAACATCTAATGAAGTATTATTATTTCAAAAATATGTCCCGTATTGTGAGAAGTATTATTAGGGCTTGTGAAACCTGTCAAAAGGTTAAAGTTAATAACAAATCTAAGCGTTATAAATTATATGCTGTAATTCCTCGAGGTCTGTGGGATCTACTGTCATTAGATTTTTTCGGCCCTCTGCCTCGTAGTTCAGGAGGATTAACTTATGTGTTTGTTGTAATGGAATGTTGGTCCAAACATGTGAAGCTATATACTTTGAAACGAGCGAATACAGCAAGCGTTATACACTGCCTCACCCGAAATTACTTTGTTAACTGGAGCATTCCTAAACGACTTATGTCTGACAACGGTAGTGCCTTTATTAGTCAAAGATTTCAAGATATGATAAAACAATATGGAATCAAACATATCTTAATTTCGAAATATCACCCTCAAAGTAATTTAGTAGAAAGAGTCATGAAAGAATTAGGACGATTATGTAGAACTTTTTGTGCACATAAACATACTCGGTGGGCCAAACTAATGCCTGAATTCGAAAAGATATTAAATGAATTGCCTCACCTAACGACGGGATTATCACCTATAGAAATTTTAGGCAAACGAATTATAGGTGAGCCTTTACTAGCTGCTCTACCTTGGTCACCGGTAAATGAGATCCAACAATGCATTCCAGACGAAAAAGTTTGCGAACAGATTGTGAAAAATGCCGAATGGAGAATTAAAAGTTATAATCAACAGGCTATAGAACCCTCATTTCAGGTAGGAGATCTTGTGTTAGTACGATCTCATCCTAAAAGTTCTAAGATCGGTAAGGAATGTAGAAAATTCTTCCTTATCTTTGAAGGTCCATATGTTGTACATAAGATTGTACATCCCAAAGCGTTACTTCTTATGGAACCTTCATCAGGTGTAATTAAAGGATTATATAGTGTTGATCAAATGAAACCCTTCATTCCTAAATAAGTTAATATTTAGTATATGTTACACACGGAAGAGCGTTCATAGTTTATTCATGTGAAGTTTTTCGTGATAGTTACGTATTATTTTAAAGAATGAAACAGAAAGCTTAAACAAGTGTTCTACAATAATCTACTGGTACTTCAAAAAGAGAAAGATAACCAAAAGGGGGATTTATATGGAAGAAATTTTGCTCTTAGGTCAAAAGGAATTTTGCATATTTTAAATTTACTCGGATAGTAGGAACTAAAGGGGATGGTTAATAATTTTAGGGACCATGGGCGTCCAGAGCTATATGGCTCACGAGAACATAGCAGAGTGCCTTTAATAGAGGTTTGTAATAGTGTTAATATAGAACAAACCAAACGGGGCTCTCTTGCTTGTTTCTCCTAAATAAATTGCCATTACCCAACAAGGTGTCCGAAGGTAAAGAAAGCCGCGCCGAGATTCTAAAGAAAGTTCTGCTTGATTTCTTCTCGACCTCAGGCATAAACAAGGCATTAAGGGAAAAAGAATGACGTAAAGTAAATAGTACTATTAGTTATTGTGAGAAACTTATTAGTAATATACATTTTTGGAAAGAATAACTCTAGTAAGTGAATAAAACTGAAACTAATTTATCACAATTTGAACGCTCTGTCCTAATGTAACAACGTTAAAGAACGTACTAAACTAGTATTTATTAGCAACTATTAAATGAAGAGGAGTAATCTCCATATATTCGGTTATGAATTACCATAATAGCGCAATTAAGAGTAAATGACAAATAGTCACAACAATATCGTATTAAAAGGATTAAATCTATCTAAGAGCAATGACTCTAGATTACGTAAAATGTGAGGAAAATGTATTAACAGTTGAATATGGTATATAGAAAAGGTCTTACTTTCGGTTAAAACCTGACAAACTGAGCTTGTGGGTGGGGTATGTAGTGGGACGAAATTAAGCGTCACCCATCCACCAATGTCAGCCCAGTTTACAGGTGACTATAAGTTTAATTTAGTTTTGTTTATGTATTTTTCTTAATATTTGTAATAGCTGTGAATTATCTAAAAGTTTTGTATTTTTTTTATGTGTTTCATGTACGGAGAGGGCGGCGCAACGAACGGAGACAGCATCTTCGTTGCCGCGACCAGAGAGGAAATTGCTGGCCGCTATACGTCGCGGGTCGACAGCCAAGGAGCAACAGAAGATCCTGGAACCGAGTTGTTGCGTCGTGCTTCTAAAAAAATTAAAAATGAATTTTTGTACTCTTTTTGTACAACAATGACGTCATATAGAGCTTAATCTTATTGAAAAGTCAGTCACTGTCTGTCAACGGTCAAGTTCACATCTGTATGTGTAGGAAGCTAATAAAATAGTGTATGCTACTAAAGTTGAAACACGTGTTCTGAGGATTTATTTATGAAGAATTATGTGAACGGATTAATAATATATTTGACAAGATTATTGATTCTGACAGCGTTCATCGAAACTTTAAATCTCAAAAGTTTATTTAATGTGTGATTCTGATATCGATTAGATCAAGATAACGTGTGTCAATATAATTTCTGAGGAGAAACAAACGAAATTTAAATCGAAAAAGTTTATGAAAACCAATTGGCCCAAGTGATGTAATTCTTTGCATACGACTCAACTGATGTTTTACAGTTTCGTTCAAGAACCATTCTATGACAATTTAAAAAGAATATAAATCATTTTGAAGTGGGTTGTAACTGACGTAGGTGACGAAGTCTGCACATGGTCATATGTCCAAAGAAAATCAGTTATAATAAAAAACTTACGTCGTTACACTACACCATCTGATTTGGTGAAGGCTGCCGGTCTTGCTTACGAGATGAAGGCAGAGCTCACCATCTGCAGCATCGGTGACAGAACCGACTGCGGACCTTTGGTGCAGAGCCGGGTGGAGGGTCTGAATCAGAGGCTCAGACGGTTTTGCGACCGTGTTGGCTGCAGATTCCTTGACTTGCGCCATAGGGTGATGGGGTTTCGGGTTCCGCTGAATAGGTCAGGAGTTCACTACACTCAGCTGGCGGCTACACGGGTAGCGGAGGCTGTGTGGCGGGGACTGGGCGGTTTTTTAGGTTAGAAGGCCTCGGGAAAGTACGGGGTGGGCTGAAATCTCAAAGGGTGCATGGTAAATACAGGACGTGCTTGGATCAAGTAACAGTCGGAATTGTAGTTGTAAATTGTTGTATTTGTGCTGGGAAAGTTCTGAGCTTCAAGCGCTAATAGAAAGCACAGAAGCTGAAATCGCTATAGGTACAGAAAGCTGGCTAAAGCCTGAAATAAGTTCTGCGGAAATTTTTACCAAGTCTCAGACGGTGTTCAGGAAAGATAGATTAGGCAGAATTGGTGGTGGAGTGTTTGTGTCTGTCAGTAGTGGTTTATCTTGTAGTGAAGTCGAAGTAGATACTCCTTGCGAATTGGTATAGGTGAAGGTTATACTTAACAGCCGAACTAAGTTAATAATTGGCTCCTTCTACCGACCCCCAGACTCCGATGAAAGAGTCTCGTAACAAATAAACACCCCATTCATACGGTTATAGTTGGTGGAGACTTCAACCTTCCCTCGATATGTTGGAAAAATACTTATGCAAAACCGGTGATAGGCAGGAAACATCTTCCGAGATTGTCCTGAATGCTTTCTCCAAAAATTATTTCGAGCAGTTAGTCCACGAACCCACGCGAATTGTAAATGGTTGCGAAAACACACTTCACCTCTTAGCCACAAACAACCCAGAGCTAATAGAGAGCATCATGACTGATACAGGGATTAGTGATCACAAGGTCGTTGTAGCTAGGCTCAATACCGTTTCTTCCAGATCCACCAGAAAGAAACGCAAAATAATTTTATTTAAAAAAGCGGATAAAGTGTCACTAGAAGCCTTCCTAAGAGACAATCTCCATTCCTTCCGAACTCACTATGCAAATGTAGACGAGATGTGGCTCAAATTCAAAGAAATAGTAGCAACAGCAATTGAGAGATTCATACCTCATAAACTGGTAAGAGATGGAACTGATCCCCCATGGTACACAAAACAGGTCCGAACGCTGTTGCAGAGGCAACGGAAAAAGCATGCGAAGTTCAGAAGAACGCGAAATCCCGAAGACTGGCTAAAATTTACAGACGCGCGAAATTTGGCACGGACTTCAATGCGAGATGCCTTTAATAGGTTCCACAACGAAACATTGTCTCAAAATTTGTTAGAAAATCCGAAGAAATTCTGGTCGTATGTAAAGTACACAAACGGCAAGACGCAGTCAATACCTTCGCTGAGCAGTGCCGATGGTACTGTTACCGACGACTGTGCCGCTAAAGCGGAGTTATTGAACGCAGTTTTCGGAAATTCCTTCACCAGGGAAGACGAATGGAATATTCCAGAATTTGAAACACGAACAGTTGCTAGCATGAGTTTCTTAGAAGTAGATACCTTCGGTGTTGCGAAGCAACTCAAATCGCTTGATACGGACAAGTCTTCAGGTCCAGATTGTATACCAATTAGGTTCCTTTCAGATTACGCTGATACAATAGCTCCCTACTTAGCAATCGTATACAACCGCTCGCTCACCGATAGATCTGTACCTACAGATTGGAAAATTGCGCAAGTCGCACCAGTGTTTAAGAAGGGTGGTAGGAGTAATCCATCGAACTACAGACGTACATCATTGACGTCGGTTTGCAATAGGGTTTTGGAGCATATATTGTATTCAAACATTATGAATCACCTCGAAGGGAACGATCTATTGATACGTAATCAGCATGGTTTAAGAAAACATCGTTCTTGTGGAACGCAGCTAGCTCTTTATTCGCACGAAGTAATGGCCGCTATCGACGGGATCTCAAGTTGATTCCGTATTTCTGGATTTCCGGAAAGCTTTTGACACCGTTCCTCACAAGCGACTTCTAATCAAGCTGCGGGCCTATTGGGTATCGTCTCAGTTGTGCGACTGAATCCGTGATTTCCTGTCAGGGAGGTCGCAGTTCATAGTAATAGACGGCAAATCATCGAGTAAAACTGAAGTGATAACAGGTGATCCCCAGGGAAGCGTCCTGGGACCTCTGCTGTTCCTGATCTATATAAATGACCTGGGTGATAATCTGAGCAGTTCTCTTAGGTTGTTCGCAGATGATGCTGTAATTTAGCGTCTAGTAAGGTCATCCAAAGACCAGTATCAGTTGCAAAGCGATTTAGAAAAGATTGCTGTATGGTGTGGCAGGTGGCAGCTGTCGCTAAATAACGAAAAGTGTGAGGTGATCCACATGAGTTCCAAAAGAAATCCGTTGGAATTCGATTACTCGATAAATAGTACAACTTTCAAGGGTGTCAATTCAACTAAGTACCTGGGTGTTAAAATTAAGAACAACTTCAGTTGGAAAGACCACATAGATAATATCGTGGGGAAGGCGAGCCAAAGGTTGCGTTTCATTGGCAGGACACTTAGAAGATGGAACAAGTCCACTAAAGAGACAGCTTACACTACACTCGTTTGTCCTCTGTTAGAATATTGCTGCGCGGTGTGGTATCCTTCCCAGGCGGGATTGACGGAGGACATCGAAAGGGTGCAAAAAAGGGCAGCTCGATTTTCATTATCACGTAATAGGGTAGAGAGTGTGGCAGATATGATACGCGAGTTGGGATGGAAGTCATTAAAGCAAAGACGTTTTTCGTCGCGGCGAAATCTATTTACGAAATTTCAGTCACCAACTTTGTCTTCCGAATGCGAAAATATTTTGTTAAGCCCTACCTACATAGGTAGGAATGGTCATTAGAATAAAATAAGAGAAATCTGAGCTCGAACAGAAAGGTTTAGGTGTTCGTTTTTCCCGCGCGCTGTTCGGGAGTGGAATGGTAGAGAGATTGTATGATTGTGGTTCGATGAACCCTCTGCCAAGCACTTAAATGTGAATTGCAGAGTAATTATGTAGATGTAGATGTAGGCGCCAAGAGGCGGCGCTTCAACGTCATCGTAGACAAATCGTAGAGCAAAGCGACATCCAATGTCCGCTGCTGGAGAAACGGGCCACGGTCTTCGCTTTCTCGACACTAGAAAAACGTGGCCGCAAATAGCTGCCCAGCGCGCGTGCGGGCGGAGTGTGGGCGCCCGATTTAAGTGTGCGGACCCCGATTCTCCGTCTGTGTGGACTCGGATTCGTTCGTCTGCGGCCGACGATGCCTTAGTACCGCCAATGCTGATTCCCATGCCTTGCTGAGTTGAAATGCCGTGTCTGTATTGATCAGGTCGTTACTTAAACGTATTTCGACTGCTTCTTTAACGATGGAGCCCGAATACATGGAAGCGGACGAAAAGATTTTTCTACCGTTCCACTCTGCAACAGCGAGCGGGGAAAACTGACACTTAAGTCTGTTTTTGCGAACTCTGACTCCTCTTATTTTATTACGATCACCATTCTTCCCTGTGTAGGTGGGCTCCAACAAAATATTTTCGCATTCTGGGGACAAATTTGGTGATTGAAATTTCATGAGAAGGTCCTGTCGCAGCGAAAAACGCTTCTGTTTTAATTTTTTTTTTGGTTTGTGTCAATTCCTAAAGGACCAAACTGGTGAGGTCACCGGTCCCTTGACTTACACAAGACTTAAATTAACTCATACTAAGAACAACACACACATCCATGCCCGAGGGAGGACTCGAACCTCCGGCGGGATTTTAATGATTTCCACCACAATTCATGTATAATATCCGTGGCTCTCTCTCCCCTATTTCGCGACAGTACAAAACGAGCTGCCCTTCTTTGAACTTTTTCGATGTCCTCCGTCAATCCTGTCCGATGCAGCTACCACACCGCACAGAAAGGCCAAGGCCAGTCGACGCCGCACCAGGTCAGTAACCCTGGACATCAACGTGACCAGAATCGGCACTATCCCTCGGCCAAATCGCCACCGTTATGTAGTGTGCCGCGGCAAGATGCATTCATAAAGAGCATTAAGTATTTGCAGATTGCTTCTCTGCCACTGTCTGGCGTCCATCCAACATACCCAACTGGCGAAACTATTACACCAGCATAGTTCCTCAGACTCCCCCATGAACCACGGACCTTGCCGTTGGTGGGGAGGCTTGCGTGCCTCAGCGATACAGATAGCCGTACTGTGGGTACAACCACAACGGAGGGGTGTCTGTTGAGAGCCCAGACAAACGTGTGGTTCCTGAAGAGGGGTAGCAGGCTTTTCAGTAGTTGCAGGGGCAACAGTCTAGATGATTGACTGATCTGGCCTTGTAACACTAACCAAAACGGCCTGGGCTTGAGCAAGATGTATGAGACAGGCGAAATACCTTCAGACTTACAGTAGTTCGAGAAGTTCTTCAAGAAGAATATAATAATTCCAATCCCAAAGAAAGCAGGTGTTGACAGATGTGAAAATTACCGAAGTATCAGTTTAATAAGTCACGGCTGAAAAATACTAACGCGAATTCTGTACAGACGAATGGTAAAACTGGTAGAAGCCTACCTCGGGGAAGATTAGTTTAGATTCCGTACAAATATTGGAACACGTGAGGCAATACTGAACCTACGACTTATCTTAGAAGATAGATTAAGGAAAGGCAAACCTACGTTTCTAGCATTTGTAGACTTAGAGAGAGCTTTTGACAATGTTGACTGGAATACTCTCTTTCGAATTCTGATGGTGGAAGGCGTAAAGTACACGGAGCGAAAGGCTATTTACAATTTGTACAGAAACCAGAAGGCAGTTATAAGAGTCGAGGGACATGAAAGGGAAGCAGTGGTTGGGAAGGGAGTGAGACAGGGTTGTAGCCTCTCTCCGATGTTATTCAATTTGTATATTGAGCAAGCAGTAAAGGAAACAAAAGAAAAATTCGGAGTAGGTATAAAATCCATGGAGAAGAAATAAAAACTTTGAGGTTCGACGATGACATTGTAATTCTGTCAGAGACAGCAAAGGACCTGGAAGAGCAGTTGAACGGAATGGACAGTGTTGAAAGGAGGATATAAGATGAACATCAACAAAGCAAAACGAGGATAATGGAATGTAGTCGAATTAAGTCGGGTGATGCTGAGGGAATTAGATTAGGAAATAAGACACTTAAAGTAGTAAAGGAGTTTTGCTATTCGGGGAGCAAAATAACATGATGGTCGAAGTAGAGAGGATATAAAATGTAGACTGGCAATGGCAAGGAAAGCGTTTCTGAAGAAGAGAAATTTGTCAATATCGAGTACAGATTTAAGTGTCAGGAAGTCGTTTCTGAAAGTATTTGTATAGAGTGTGGCCATGTATGGAAGTGAAACGTGGACGATAAATAGTTTGGACAAGAAGAGAACAGAAGCTTTCGAAATGTGGTGCTACAGAAAAATGCTGAAGATTAGATGGGTAGATCACATAACTAATGAGGAGGTATTGAACAGAATTGGAGAGAAGAGAAATTTGTGGCACAACTTGACTAGAAGAAGGGATCAAAGGATCACCAATTTAGCATTGGAGGGCAGCGTGGAGGGTAAAAATCGTAGAGGGAGACCAAGATGAATACACTAAGCAGATTCAGAACGACGTAGGTTGCAGAAGTTACTTGGAGATGAAGAAGGTTGCACAGGATAGAGTAACATGGAGAGCTGCATCAAACCAGTCTCTGGACTGAAGACCACAACAACAACAGTTCCTCAGAAGTAATATTTCGAAATTAGGAACAGGGAAGGACTTGTCTGATGACTTGGTAGAAGAGGAAATTGACATCCGTAAGGTAGACGTGGGGGATTCAGTATCAGACTGAGAATTTAAAAGAGCCGTGAAGACATAAGATTCTATAGGACATAAGGGATATATAACACTCCTTTGTAATTTCCAAAATCATTGCGGGAAAAGTCAACTAATGAATGTATGAGACTAGTGACACGCCATCAGAGTTTCAGAAATATAGCATCGCCGCAATTCCGAAGATACCAAGGTCAGAGAAATTCAAAAGATATCACATTTTCAGCTTGACATGTCATGCATTCAAGCTGCTGACAAGAATATTATACAGAGGGTTTGGAAAGAAAACTAAGGCTATCAACTGGACTGGAATCACTATGATGCACAACGTTTATTGAATGTTGACAGTGGAGGAAAGAACAGCAATCGATAGCGAAATCTGTCGTTTTATTACAACAGATCTAGCTTTCAACTATAACGAAGTCATCCTCAGTACATATAGATAACAACAGGTGAAATGAGTCCGAAGTGGCACGTAGTAAACATAATGGAATCTAAGATCAAGACCTGTATGTTCTACATCAGTTAATTCTCTTTACTACGTAATACTTTGGACTAATGTCACCTGTTCTTATACGCACTGAAGAAAACTATCTACTAGTTGCCATCAAGATCTGCTGTAATAAAACGACGGATTTCGCGATCGATTGCTGTTCTTTTTTCCATTGTCTAACTGAGGTTCTGTTGGATTAGAATAAGTTTGGCTTAAAAAAGTAACTGCACGGAAGAGGCTTCCGTTTAATAATGGAAGCAAGACAAAAAAATAAAGGCACGCTAGTAGGATTTCGCGACCTAGAAAAAGCGTTCGACAATTTAAAATGCTTCTAGATGTTCGAAATTCTGAGGAAAATAGATAAAGAAGGTTTATACAGGGTGATTTTTTTTCCACCGTGTACAAGCCCTAGGGACTGATCGATGAGAGGATACGGAACAAAAAAGGTGTAATGAACTTGTCCAGAAATACATGGTTTCCACGCTAGAGACCATTTATTGAATCATATATTTTTACAGAGACTGCGGTATAATACGCGCAGTACCATGCAGACACAGTTACAGTATGTGCTAGGTTTCCATGTACCTCAACTCATGCGCGTACTAGCCGTAGCATGTTCTGTCTCACACGTTCACATCGGCCAGGGTGCATCCGAACAGTGGCAAAGACAGCATGAATACGCTGCTCCAATATCTCCAAACCTGCAATGGGTTCTGCATACACGATACTTTTGAGATGCCCCCATAGCAAGAAACCCCCCGGGTTGGGATCCGGTGAACGAGCAAACCATGCAACTGGCACCCTTCATCCGGAGTGGCCGAGCGGTTAAAGGCGCTACAGTCTGGAACCGCACGACCGCTACGGTCGCAGGTTCGAATCCTGCCTCGGGCATGGATGTGTGTGATGTCCTTAGGTTAGTTAGGTTTAAGTAGTTCTAAGTTCTAGGGGACCACAGCAGTTGAGTCCCATAGTGCTCAAAGCCATTTGAACCATTTTGAACCATCGACCAGGGAAGACACTATTCAGATGCGTCCAGACGTTAACAGTGAAGTGGCTGGAGCACCATCATAACCCTTTGAATCATCAGTGGCACTTCTTCCAGCAGTGGAGGCAAAATCATCCGTAATAAATGCCGATAGTTCCAGCCTGTTAGATAACGTGAAAGGAAAACTGGTCCCAAAATACGGCAACCAATTATCCCGGCCCACACATTCCGGCTGCACCGATGCTGATAATTCGCTGTCACCATACTGTAACGCTACCACCGACTACCTTAAACGGCAGCCGATGCTAACATTATACCTCTGCGAGCAATTTTTAAGTTGTTGTGACCGTGAGATAACCTAATGGCAACACAACAATCAAACTGGGATTCGTTTCCGAAACACTCCAGAAGAGTGTAAACAACAGTAAACGTTGGGTCTGGAACAGACGTTCTCCCAGCACAAGAGCATGTTGTAACATTACATATTAAAACCGGGCTGGCCGGTGTGGACCAGGTATTTATGAAATTTGGTTGATTTTTAATAGGAGTCGCGGTGTTGCTGAAACACTATCTTACACCCGTGATTATCCCAAATCACAAACATGGACAGGAATCCTATCCTAGTGAATTTAATTCCGAGTGTCCTGATTTATTATGAGAAAGTGGTTGAACTTGAATTTAATTCTGTGTTGTCATTTGCACAGCCAATTATATTTTTGAGTAGGTCAAAAGACTGATTATGGAAGCACATTTGTTATTTAAAGAGTTATAGTCCGTTGTGCTTTACAATTAATAGTTAATGATAAGAATACTTACCATTTCTCATACTTACTGTTGTAGTTTTGTCATGAGCATGGTTCTTCAAATCCTGAAAGTTTAAGGTTCCTCATGTACTAGGCTAGTTAGTTAATCAAGAAATGCAAAGGCTCCTTCAGAGCCAGTGGCTTCAAGCCGAGTTTAAGAGAGAACTATTCATTGTGTTATCTATTCTAATGCACGCTGGTTAATACACCGGCATAGAGACCCTGTACTAAGCAATGAAGCTATAGATTGTGATCATTAGCAGACCCCCCTGATTTAAATTCAGAATCATTTCAAGCCTTTCCCTGTTCAATATTGCTACTAGTTCCATGTGTGGCGGTAATTGGTTTTATAAAATTTTGCACCTAGTTCATTTAAGGCACGTGTTGTCGAGAGGCATATGTTGCTTTTTACTATCTCATTGGCCATTTGTTTATCTGACGTACTAGTTAATAGCGCATTTATCTGCAAGGCTACGTTACTGAGTTGAAGTGCGAACAGACATAAGGAAAGAGTTTAATGTGAGTGTCAAGGAACATTACGTTAGCCTTAGCACTGCCTTCTGCTTTATCATTTTGCTTGACACAAGAGTGCGTTATTAGGCTGGCGACCGGTTTTAATGGTTCAAATGGCTCTGAGCACTATGGGACTTAACTTATGAGGTCATCAGTCCCCTAGAACTTAGAACTAACTAAACCTATCAAACCTAAGGACATCACACACATCCATGCCCGAGGCAGGATTCGAACCTGCGACCGTAGCGGTCGTGTGATTCCAGGCTGTAGCGCCTAGAACCACTCGGCCACTCCGGCCGGCTAATCGTATGTACTGGGAGGATATGGAATGAGGATGCTATTCGCAGAATCGGCGAGGTAGGAAATATATCAAAAACTCTAGCAAGACGAGGGGACACGTTAACAGGACATGTGGTAAGGCATAACTCCCAGGGTCATACGGACAACTGCAGACGATAAAAACTGTACAGCAAGACAGAAGTTGGAAAACATTCAGAACATAGCTGAGGAGACACGGTGCTCTGAGAAGAAGAGCTTGGCGCATGAGAGAAATCAGGGAAAGACTTGTACGACGACGACAACATAACTGCAGTCGCACTGTTCTCTGTGCCCTCAGTGGGTCAGATGGATAGAGCGTCTGCCATGTAAACAAGGGATACCGGGTTCGAGTCCCTGTCGGGGAACATATTTTCAACTGTCCCCGTTGATGTATATCAACGCTTGTCGGCAACTTGATTTAATTATCATTTCGTTTGACAACAGAACTGTCCCACAGTCTCCCTCGAACAAAGGTTCTCACAATTTTCCGGGCAGGGTTTTGCGAGAACAACACAAACTATCTTCCAGAGATTCACATTTAAGTACCCAGAGGACAACCCTAGTGGCGCGCCGACGCCTGCTGACATGCTTCCTCGACAATGACTCAAAACGCTTAGTCGATACTCCGGGATTAGCCACACCAACGCTTCGTAAGCAGTCTCCTTCACAGATACACTGCTTTCTTTTAGGAATCTTTCAACAGATATATTTTTTCCATTCATTTTGCCTATCACTGGTTTTCTACGATAGTTTCATTTCTCGTCGCTTCCTGAGGCTATAAATATTTCAACTGTGTAATGTGCTCCAGACAGTCAGTAACCTTGTAACCGAGTACTCACGGGAAATGTCACGGAAGTGTTTGAAAACCGGAATTATCAGTTTCTCGAAAAAAGCCGCAAGTTATTCCACGAAAGCCTCCTTACAAAATTTTAGGAACCAGCATTAAGAGAAGATCTTGAGACATTCTCCAGTCCTCTACGCATCGCTCCCGTAGAGACCAAAAAGATCAAATAGAAAAATTATCGCGGCCGTAGGAGCATTTAGGCATACGTGATTGGACGAGAAAGAAACTCTAACGTGTAGTACCCTCTGCCAAGCGCTTCACAGTGGTGTGCAGAGAATGCTTGTAGCTACAGATGCAGAGAACCATTATTACACATACATAAATGTAAGTAATACTTTCATATCAATGTAACTCAGAAATGAGTGCTATAAAATTAAATATAACAAAATAATTCGGACAACTGCCTAGACCGCTCCATGCACGACTGTACACGGTACCAATGTGTTCCAAAAAGCCGCGCGTGGAAATGCAGTTTTTCTGGTGAGCATATCTCCGGTTCTATTGATCACAGAGATAAGGGATCACGTGTTTTGAACAGCCCTTGCCCTAGCGACCATTTGTACATTTATCGGAACGATGGGCATACAGCAGTTATCCTACTATAAAGGGACAAAATTTAAACATTACACACTTCCTCGAACCCAGGCAAATCTAGCATATCGGTTGGTTCTTTTGCATTAGTCGTGGTCTAGGATGGACTTTAGGCCGCTTATAGAAGTATCATTTGTTCATCAACGATCCCTGAGAACATCCCGAAACATCACCGAGTGAGGTGGCGCATTCTGATTTAGGTTTTCCGTGATGTCCCTAAATCACTTCAGGAAAATTCGAGGTGGTTCATTTGAAAGGAGACAGCCGATTTCCTTCCCCATCCTTCCCGATTCCGATGGGACCGATTACCTCGCTGTTTGGTCCCCTCCCCAAATCAAAAAACCAACCAACCCGAAACAGCATGACTTTGGGTGCAAAAAATACCATCTACATCTACATGGATACCCTGCAAATCACAGATAGGTGACCGGCAGAGGGTTAATCGAACCACCTTCACAATAGTGCTCCAGTAATTCCACATCGAAGAGGAGAAAGCTGATGATTGAAATTTCGCGATAAGATTCCGTCGCAACTTAAAACCCCTTTGTTTCAATGATGTCTACCCCAAATCCTGTATCTTGTCAGTGACACTCTCTCCCCTATTTCGCAATAATACAAAACGTACTGCTCTTCTTTGAACTTTCTAGGTGTACTCCGTTAATCCTATCCTATGTGCTAAGGACCGCGCAGTAGTACTCCAAGAGCGGACGGACAAGCGTAGTGTAGGCAGGCTCTTTAGTAGATCTGTTACATTTCTTAAGTGTTCTGCCAATAAAACGCACTCTTTGCTGTGCCTTCCCACAACAATTTCTATGCGTTCTTTCCAATTTTAGTTGTTCATAATTGTAATTCCTAGGTATTTAGTTGAATTTACGTCCTTTAGATTTGACTGATTTATCGTGTAACCGTAGTTAAACGGATTCCTTTTAGCACTCATGTGGATGACCTCACACTTTTCATTATTTAGGGTCAAGTGCCAGTTTTCACACCATACAGATATTTTTTCTAAATCGTTTTGCAATTTTTTTGATCTTCCCATGCCATTATTAGACGATAAACGATAGCATCTTCTGCAAACAACCTAAGACAGCTGCTTAGATTGTCTCCTATAGTCTGGGAGACGAGTCTTTGGTACTGACAGTTCGGTAGCGTGTTTCCGTTGCCTAGCGACCGCAGGCAGGCAGCCAATGACGGCCTGACTTTGAGCGGGTAGCAAGGGCCACGTTGCCGCTCTGAAACCCGGTCGCGCGCGCTTATGAAACTTAATCAGTGTCTCGCGTGCAGGCGGTGCGGTCGTTCGTCGTTTGTCTGAAGTTGAATTCGCAGTTTATTTCGTTTTTGTTGTTTTTGGTGTTTCTTCGTTTATGTTTCGTTGTAAACAATGTCTAGTGCGGCGGGTAGTACCAGCCCAACACAAGAAGTGAAACGGAGGAAGAAAAGTGTGCTACACACCCAGGCCCGTGAATTCGTGTGCTCTGTGAGGGATTACTTTGTGAAAAAAAAGGACAAAGGTGGGCCTTTAATTCCTGTTGTTCAGGCTGTGAAGAGAACTGCAGCAGCATTGAAAATAAATAAGAACACTGTTGTAAAGATAGGGAAAGAACAGTATAGTGTAGATTGTGACGAGAGTGGCACAACAAAGCTGCACACACAAGGAAAGAAGCGACCAAGAAATAAGCAGGTGACAGCTTTGGACGATTTTCAGAAAGACGCTATTCGTCGTCAAATATACAGCTATTATAAGAGAAGGGAACATCCCACTCTACCTAAATTACAGGTGTCGCTTCAGAAAGACGATCTTTTTAAAGGGAGCAAATTTTCATTGCGTACAGTGTTGAAAGACATAGGCTTCAGCTATTCACTGTTTAACGGACGCAAAATATTAATGGAAAGGACAGATGTAGTTGCATGGCGGTGCAGATTTCTGCGCAGGATCATGGGTGTGGAATTCGAAAGTATACTGTGGTTAGATGAAACTTGGGTCAATGCCAGCCATTCTTTACGTAGAGGCTGGAATGATGGAACGCCCGGGGGGACAATGGCAGTGCCTGTTGGCAAAGGAGGGCGTATTATTGTCTTACATGCAGGAACATCGAAAGGTTTTGTGCCAAACTGCTTGAAAATGCTTCGGTCGAAAAAGACGGGGGATTACCATGAAGAAATGAACAGTGTAGTATTTCAAGAATGGTTCGAGACACCGCTTATGACGAATCTGACAAGTCCATCAGTGATTGTTATGGACAATGCGCCTTATCATTCCGTTGTTCACGATAAGGCCCCAACCTTGGCAACAAAAAAAGACGATATCATTCAGTGGTTGAAACGGCGAAAAGTAGATTTCAGAGAAGATTTAAGGAAGGCGGAACTGCTCGAAATTGTGGCACAAAAGAAACCCCAATTTCCAACATATGTAATTGACGAGATTGCTAAAAGGCACGGGCATGAAATTGTTCGGCTTCCTCCATACCACTGTCACTTCAATGCAATTGAAGGAGTGTGGGCGCAGATAAAAAATTACATTGCTGCAAACAATAAAAAATTCACGATCTCTGAAGTGGAAACTCTCCTTCCAGAGCTATCAATAAAGTGACAAGCGAGACGTGGGCTAAAATTGTAAACAGCACTGCAAGGGCCATCAGAGAGGCGGCCAAAACCGAAGGGGTTGTGGTAGAATGCATCGAAAATTTAATTATACATCTGGGAGAGAGCAGTGATAGTTCGAGTAGTGCTGAGGAAGACAATGTCAAATCAGATTCTAACAATGATGTGAGTGGTGTTTTTCCATTACAGTAACTACAACGTATTCAGGAATGTAAGGAGGGAGTTTGCTATCGATCTACAACCAGATCATCATATTGTGAGTACTTTCTTCAGATTATAACTCTTAATACACTGACCAATTATTCTGTAGCTTGTAGTAGAACAAATTAATAATTCTAATACTTAACAATGGAAACCAAAACTGCTAATGTTCAACAACTTGCGAAAATAGTTTTCATTTCAGTTGCGAAGTTTAACAAATAACTTTATTATGTTTCAGCATCTTAGATACTTGTACTAAATAGCTCTTATCAGTTTTCGAGTTAATATATTTCAAGCATCAACTTTAAATAAATTCACGCGTACCAATACGACTTGTATTTTGTCTCGCTTTTATTTCTGCTGCTAGAGAATGCGTGTAGCAGACAGGGCGCCGCGTGCTGTGAGCCACGTTCGGCAACAGCGCCGTCTGCCCGCCGGAACTGTCAGTACCAATCACTCGTCTCACGGACTATAAGTCTTTTATATAGATAAGGAACAGGAATCGGCTTATAACACTACCTTGGGGACCGCCAGAAATCACTTCTGCTTTACTCCATGACTTTCCGTCAATTACTAAGAACTGTGACCTCTCCGACAGGAAATCACGAACCCAGTCAAACAGCTGAGACGATATTCCATAAGCATGCTGTTGCAGTGTCAAAAGCCTTCTGGAAATCTAGAAATACGGAATCAATTTGAAATCCCTTATCAATAGCACTCAACACTCCGTGTAAGTAAAGAGCTAGTTGCCTTCCAGAAGAACGATGTTTCCTAAAACCGTGTTGACTGTGCGTCAATAGACCGTTCTCTTCGAGGTAATTTCTAATGCTCGAACACAATATACGTTCCAAAATCCTGCTGCATATCGACGTTAATGATATGAGTCTGTAATTTAGTGGATTACTCCTGTCTGTCTTGAATATTGGTGTGACCTGCTGTAGTGTAACGACGCGTATGACTCAATGACTTTTGTTTGAAATATGACGATGTGCAGACTTCGTCACCTACGTCGTCTACAAAACACTTCAAAAAAATTATTTAAATTCTTTTAAAGTTCCCTATAAAAGATTCTTGAACGAAACTGTAATTAAAACACCTTCAGTTGAGTCGTTTGTGCAAAATTACGTCACTCAGTCCAACTGGTTTGCGCAAAACTTTTGAAATTTAGATGTAGTTTGTTTCTTCTTGGAAATTATATTCTTGCAAGTTATCTTATTTTTCCCATATTAAAATCAGACTGTAAAACCTTTAAGATTCAAAAATCGAAATCAAACTCTACTGAACATTAATATCTTGGAAAAAGTCAGTAATAATTCTTCCTCAATATAACTCTTCATAAATAATTCTCGAACACGTATTTAAGCTTTAGAGCATACACTGTTTTATTGTCTTCTTATATGCTACATACAGATGTGAACATCAGACTCGACAAAAGAGAACTGAACAAAATACAACATGAACTAAACATTCTGTGACATCATTACAACGGAAAATTACAAATTTTTACTTATTTGAATGTTGGAGGTTAGACGCAACAACCGGTCACAGGATCTTCTGGTGCTCTTTGGCCGTTGACCCGCGACGTTTAGTGGTCAGCAATTTTCTTTCTGGTGCCGGCAGTGAAGATGCTGTTTCCGCGAGCTGCGCTGCTCTCTCCGAACATGAAACATACAAAACAAAAATACAAAACTTTAAATATTTTAGAAACATAACAAAATATTACAAATACGATTTCGAGGGCGAGTATGTCCACTGTCCCTACCTCACAGGAGGAAGTGGGACATGACGATGAAAACGTGTATGAGAGACACTGTCGCATAAGTCAAATTTTAGACTCCAGTGTCAAAAATGGAAAAATTAGCCAGGCTGCGGTCCTGGGAATAAAGAACGAGCTTGCTGCCTGGGCTATTGCAAATGCGAAGCTCGAAGGGCCTCTCGAAGAGCTAGAGAAAGAGAACGCCAGATTACGACAACAGCCGGTCAAGACATGGGCTGGAGTGGTGGCGCAAGCCGCCACGAAGGCTCTAACAACCAAAGAAACGATCGCCAAGGTCTCGAAGAAACCAGATACGGCAGTCTTTTTAAGACCCTTGCCTGGTCAGACCATCAAAAAAGTGCAGGAGATTTTCACAACTACAATCGACCCGGCAAGAGATAAAATTAAAATCAATAAAGTAAAAGCTACAAAAAATGTAGTAGTCGTAGATCTGGCCACAGAGGAAGACAGGGATAAAATATTAAACAATACCAAACTAAAGAAGGCTATTAAATGTGAACCACCTAAAAAGAGAAATCCTCTGGTTATTTTGTACGATGTACCTGTAGCCCTGACTGAAAGTGATATATACGAAACCTTGTATAATCAGAATTTTGATGAGAACGAATGGGAAACTTTCAAAAACGAATTCAAGCTGCGTTTTAAAACGGAGCCTCGGGAACGAGATGTTGTCCATCACGTCGCCGAGGTCTCCGGCAAGATGTGGCGCAAACTTACCGCTATGGGGAAGATATACATAGGATTCCATGCAATCAATGTCAGAGACTACCTAGTAGTTCCCCGATGCCACAATTGTGGCGATCTGGACCATGTCCACAAATATTGTGAAAGGAAGCCGGCCTGCTCCAGGTGTGGGGCAGAAGACCACACAAGGAAAAATTGTAATAAGAATGTAACCTGCATCCCATGCATAAAAAGGGGAAGGAAACCCTGCAACACCACTGGAAGGAACTGCCCAACGTATAGGATGCTGGAGCAAAGACTAATTTCTCGAATCGACTATGGCTGAGGCCATACCTGAACTCAGGAAGCCAAAAAGGAAATCCCCAAGCAAGAGGTTGAGGGACGCTATGAGGGCAAACAAATTCAAACAATTTATTCAAAAAATTACAACCACGATCTATGGTTATAACAATGAAAGATGTATGCATACAAACAGATCCATGTGGAGAAGATGCTCCCTCTCCTCCCTGCTGGGGACCTGGGTCGAATCAAGAACCTTCTCGGCCACGCAGGCATCCTGTACTTGGGAGTTCACATCCACACAGCAAAGAATCAGTAATCACTGAATATGTCCAGTATAACGAAGTGAGCAGCACAAAGCCATCCCCTGACTCACCAACTCTGGGAGGAATGGGAATAGACCCCCAGCGAATATACCCCAACCTGAAGCATGCACTGCAACTTTCCAGATTGGAGGAGCCGGCAATCCTCACTACTGCATTAAGACATGTGGTACGTGTCGGCCATGAATATGGCAGAGATGTCACCTTTCCAGTAATGGAGGCTGTGGATAGAATCCAGCTCAAGACAATGAATCTCCCCACCGACTTCGGAGCCCTGCGAGATCTAGTCAAAAAGGTCTTCGAAAGAAGAAATGAGAAATTCGACATTGAGGAACTATATCATCAATCAGTAATAACTAATGGTAGAATAGCTCACGACTGGTTCAAAAACTGGCCAGAATCACATATTCATACTTACTTCCCACGTGAACCAACTAAACGTAGGCCATATAAACACACACAATAGTAAACTAGTCTTGCAGGAACTTCGGAGGGTGGTGGAAGAGAAGAGTCTAGATGTACTCTGTTTACAGGAACCGTACTCCCAAGCGGGGCGGATCCCATTAATGGCTGCCAATTGGCAAATAATACATTCTGGAGCAGAACCAAAAGCTGCAATAGTAATCATCAATAGATCATTCAGGGCCACGGTCCTCGCGCAGTTTTCTGGTGAACGCTGCAATGTCGTGGAACTGCAAACACCTACGGGAGTGATCTACATCTCCAACATATATTTCCAATATGGAAGAGAAATAGACGAGTTCTTGGAGACACTCACACAGGTTGCCACGGCACTGCGGGGACGCAGGATGATAGTGACGGCAGATATAAATGCAAAGTCCTCCCTATGGTTCAGTGGCACTCACGATGATCGGGGGCTAAAGGCTGAAGAGACAATAATGGCATTACAACTGGTGGTTGCAAACCAACAAGGGAACCCCCCCCCCCACCTATACTGGCGGCGGGGGAGAAGGCACAAATATAGATGTTACGTTAGTAACACCAAACCTTACCACAAAAATTAACAACTGGAAAGTGTGGGACAGAACAACCACCAATGACCATAACCTAATTACATTCACTATCGGGGAAAGGGAGTGCCACTGGGACATGGGGTGGGAGCTGCAGCTCAATTACAACAAGACAAATTGGGACCGTCTCGTGGAAGAGTGCAGCATCCCGACATTGCTGGAGGGTGACGGAAACGTGGAAGAGTACGCCGAAGAACTGGTACAAGCGATCACCAGGGCGGTGCGAGCCGCTGTACCAACCAGGAGGAGAGCCGTTGCGGCCACCCCCACACCATGGTCGGCTGAATTAGGACAGATGCGCCAGGCTGTAAGGAGGGCGAGGAGGTACTACCAGCGGAGTGTCGTCTGGGGAGAAAAACAAAGATGGTTACAGATCTATAGAGAAAGTAAGGATCAATTTCAACAGGAGCTCAGGGCAGTCAGACTTAGAAGCTGGGAAAACTATGTGAAAAACCAGTTTGGCTACTGACCCTTGGGGAGTCCCATACAAACTGGTACGAGAAAAAATAAGATCACCCATGGTGCTATCCACCGTCAGGAACGGGGACCGGATGACGGGCACGTGGCAGGAAACTGCTGAGGCCCTCCTTCGGGTCCTGTTACCAGACGATGTGGAGGAAAATGAGACAGACGAACAGAAAAGAATAAGAAGAGAAGACCGAAGGGACTATAACAACAACATTAGAACTTACCCCTTTTCTGAGGAGGAAGTTGCTGCCCAGATCAAGGCCCTTAAAAAGGGAAAAGCTCCTGGCCCGGACGGCATTACTGCGGAAGTGGTGCAATTCCTTGCCCCCCCAGCTCGTAGCTCCTCTCACTAAGTTATACAACGAGTGCCTAAAACTCGGGAAATTCCCAGCAATCTGGAAGAAAGCAAACGTAATCATTATCAAAAAGGGCCCAGACAAAGATCCTACAGAAATTAAGTCCTATAGACTCATCTGCTTGCTAGAGATACTGGGCAAACTTTTTGAGAGGCTACTGGGAAACAGACTGACAGCACACCGCATGCTGTGTGGGATGAGCGACAGACAATTCGGTTTTCGGTCTGGGTGTTCTGCGTCTGACGCAATCGCCCTGGCTGCCGAGGTCTGCGGCTCCGCCCCGCACAAGAATGTCGTCGGCATCATGGTGGACATCAGTGGCGCCTTCGACAACCTGTGGTGGCCCTCACTCTTTTCCCGCTTGTGGGAGAAGAACTGCCCAGGGCTACTATACGGCTGTCTGAGGAGCTATTGTGCAGACAGGGAGGTCTGGCTATCGGCCCCTAGCGGCATGGTCAGGAAGACTGTGACCAAAGGATGTCCTCAGGGCTCTGTCCTGGGACCTCTCTTTTGGGACATCAATATGGAGCCACTACTTGAAGACCTAAAAAACTGTGACGATGTGCTAGAGGTCATAGCATACGCGGACGACCTCCTCTTGCTGGTCGGCGGCCGAAGCCGTGAGGATCTAGAGCCGAAAGTGGAGAGAGCCGTAACCGTACTTACATCATGGTGCCACAAAAGTAAAATGACGATTGCGCCCAACAAATCAACATACTTACTTCTTAAAGGCCAACTGGTCAGAAACCCCACAGTAAGAATCAATGGCATCCCAGTTCTTCGGTGCCGTGAGGCCCGATACCTGGGTGTAATCATCGACGAGAGATGGAGCTTTGCATCACACATTGATACCGTATCCCAAAAACCATTGGTTTTATTAAATAATCTCATTAGAATTGGTCATAAAAGGTTTCACCTTCCACCCAACCTAATCAAATTATACCACAATAGTATTCTGACCTCCATAGTAGGGTACGGATCAGGAGTCTGGGCACACAGACTCACGAGGGTCATGCCTGCCATGGCCGTAAGAAGAGTGCAGCGGAACATGCTTCTACGTTCAGCAGGGGCCTACAGGACAACACCTGGTGGAGCACTGTTAGTGCTAATGGGGATCTGTCCACTGGACATAAAAATTCGGGAGCAAGCCGCCTGGTACTGGGCGAGGAAGGAAAACAGGGACAAAATCAGGGAAATACTTGGGGTTTACGCTGGGGACCAGTATGCCATTAAAAAGAGAGGGATTGAACTCTGGCAGGATCAATGGAACAATGAGAATACGGGACGCAGAACCTATGAACTGCTACCGGATATAGAGGAAAGGTTAAAATTCACATTTTTCGCACCCACGAGAGGAATGCTGCACTTTCTTACTGGACATGGACCATACCCGACATATCTATGTCGGTTTGGGAAGCAGGCTACACCAGCGTGTGACTGTGGTGCTGCGCAAGGTACCCCAGAACATGTGGTGTATGAGTGCCGCCTCTTCGATGATGTAGCCCATGATCTACGACAACAGCTACCGAACAATGACACGTACCACATATTAAGGCACGAAAACACCTTCAACACCCTAAATACACTCACTGATGAAATATCAAAGAAAGCACTTAAGAACTTTTTAAGGGACAATCATCAGTAAAAGGCAAATACCTTCACCGACTTAGACCTCGTGCACCCTTCCTGTACAGCCAGGTAGGGACTTGGCCAGCCGCCACACGGCTGTAATCCGCCTTACCCTGGACTAGGAGGGAGGGGGTACACAAACACCGGAATGGAACGCACACCGACTATGACATATGTAGTTAGATTAGATGTAGAAGATAGGATAACACCTAGAATAGACTGCAGCGATACAAAGTTAAGGCCAGCCCAGTGCCAGGGGCACGCCCACTGGGATTAGCTCAGTGGGCCGGGCCAACACCTAGTAGGTTTATAGTAGCACTGGCACACCTGTAACGCTGCAGGTAGCATGTAGTTCCTTAGATTAAGTAGTATAGAACCCCATAGCGGTAAGACTAGAGTAATAATAATAATAGAAGTACCTGTAGTGTAGAATAAATCACTAAATCACTAAATTAAACTTATATTTACCTGCAAACAGAGCTGATCCTTGTGGATGGGTGACGCTTCAATTTCGCGTCCCATTACACTGCGCAGCTTTCCGATCTTTGAGTACTAGTTGTAGGGATGGTCACTTCTGTAACTACAGTTCATGTTAGATCGTCGAAATTTTTACAATATATTATTGACATGATGTTCTAGAGGAACTTCAAATCTTTTTTCGGTGCCATTAACCGTTACCGAGATCCAGAGGTTCAAACGTACTGCCCTCATGCACGTAAAATATACATGTTATATCTGGTTTGAGGCGCAAATGTAGCTTTAACTGACGTAGTGAACATCGCAAGAATTCTAGGTTCATAGCTAGGGTTTCGAGTTCACCAAACTATGATCTTAGCATTTTTTCACCGACAAAACTTATGACGAACTGTCTCAGTAGGACATGCACTTCGCGGCTGTACAGATATACCCAAAGCACCACTGCAGCTACAAAAATGGGGTGAAAAAGCACTTAACATGTGAGAAAAGAACTTCACATCACTGCAAGAATTATGTTAGACCAGAAAGACTGAAAATTCAGTAACATATTTCTAACAACATTTTTATTCTTTCAGGATGTTAATCATAAGCCTGGCGTTTACGATGAATTGCAGTCGATGAGCGAAGTATCCAGAAAAAATGTAAAGAGGACAATTTTGCTTTATCTTTTAACTATACCCACTTATCTGTTGTTTGTGTGTGTCAAAGCATATTAAATTTTCGAACTATATAAGTAAACTGTCAAAACTTTCCTGACGCAGAGAATTAGTTTTGTATAAACAGCACACCCTGCTACAGTAGGGAAAACAATGAAACCAGTGGAAAATGTTCATTTTGTGTTAGTTCTGTTGGTCGATTTTGGAATAACCGTGCTGGGTGGCAGCCCAACAGCTAACACAAAGAGTATGAATCTGCATTAAATTTCGTAATGAGAGATAATTACTGCTTACAGTATTGGAATTAAAGCATGAATTCCTGTTGAAACTAAATTTGGCGTCATGAACAGCCTTCCTCGCAACGTAAGAAAAGTACAATGGAACGTACCAATACTGAAATCACACAACCCGTATTTTGCAGCAACTTGGTGCTTAAAAAAAGTCAATTGTTCTATTATATATATAATAGAAGTCACTATTAAGTTACGCTGATGTTACCTCTAATGTTCTGTGGTTGCCGATCATACAGTCCTTCCATTGAATCTTGATGATTAGCTTATATACATACTTTAAGAGGTTTTGCTGGATGGGAGAAATTACTGCCTCTTCTTACAATTGCAGGCGAACGTCATGCGTAGAAATAAAAAATATTCTTGCGTCTATTATACTCGTAATATACATATTTTCCTTTTTCATTTCTGTCACACATAGCATTTACAACACTCATTGTTGACACAGGAGTAAAAATTACACGTCTTTGTTGCGTGAGATCTAAAACATAAGCACTCTCAATCGAGACTGAAACAAAAGTTGTTAAAAAATTGAATATTCTCTTGGCATTTCTCTTTTGTTACAAAGATTATTTTAAATTCCTATCTTTGCCGTCTTCTGTGGCGATGTACCAATTTCTTATTACTAATGAGGAAAAGAAAACACTCATATAAATTGATACTGCGAGAAAAATAAAAAAAGTATTACACACTTTCGAAGATTAAATAAGGTGAATAACTTCCTCTATAAAAGACTCTGACAGAAAGAAGGGAAATCAGCTGCCTCCATCCTCATGCCACCTTCCTCGAGAAAAATTTCATCATACGAACATATTTGTGCTTTTTTGTGCTGAAAGGTAGTAGCTGAGAGACATTTACGGCAGAAAAGAGAGATGACTTTGCCAGTGGGAGAGAAAGAAAGAGGAGACAACGGTGGTGGGAGAGAGAAAATGACAGTGAAAGAAAGAGAGACGGATGAAGATAGTAGCAGTGGGAGCCAAATAGAGAGAGGAGATATTACTGTACAGTGAGAGTATTCTCAGTGGTAGTAAAAGAGAAAGGAAGATGGATGGAGATAGAGGGAGCGAAAAGGAGAAGAGGCAGGCGAAATGAAAAATATAGCTGCGAGGAGACCATACTTAGGCTGGCGTGGTCTCGACCCTTCCGTATTGGCGAACTATAACATGGGTATGGGGGAGGGAACATTTTGGACCAAAAGTTTAAACACGAAGGTGTAGAGAAAAAATTAGGTTGGACCCCATAGAAATTGTTATGTACAGCAAAACAATGGCAGTGGGATAGAAAGACAAAAGGAGACAGTTTAAGTGTGAGAGGAGACAGTGGCTGTGGGGGTGTACTGTAAATCAATGGGAGAAAAAGGAAAGAGTAGGAAGAATAGGAGAGAGACATCCATGAACAGTGGCAGAGAGAAGGAGATGCTGAATATGAAGGTTCAACTACAAAGAGAGACCGGGTAAAAGTATTTAGAATGTTCTGGGTGAAGAGAGCTTCCTCATTATGGCGGATGTCAGCGTGGGACTGCACCCACTGCAGAATGATTGTCTACCCTCGCTGTTTACAGCGAACATACTCCAGTAAGGCATCCAAAATATAACGGTTGGTTGTTTTATTATATCTTCAGAGTTTAATATTTTTACGAGCACTCCGGTAGTCGTACGCGATTAATATCTTTAAGAATGAAGTTGAAGATAAATCTTGATTGCTTCAAAAATTGCCACAATCTCCGCCGTAAAAACTGAAGCACTTTTTGGTTGTTTGTAGGCTTTACTGACTTGACTCTGAGGGCATAGAAAAACACATCTACGAGTAGTATACTCCTCTTAAGGAATTTTGAATCCATCAGTATATATGCAGTTATGACCACACTTTAACGAGACGGTTATAAGCGCAATTTTCGTTAACACTCACCTACCTTGTCATAGTAATAGACTGGAATCTGGCGCCGGCCAGGGTGGCCGTGCGGTTCTAGGCGCTACAGTCTGGAACCGCGTGACCGCTACGGTCGCAGGTTCGAATCCTGCCTCGGGCATGGATGTGTGTGATGTCCTTAGGTTAGTTAGGTTTAAGTTGTTCTAAGTTCTGGGGGACTGATGACCTCAGAAGTTAAATCCCATAGTGCTCAGAGCCATTTGGAATCTGGCAGCTGAGTGTGCCAAGACCGCACCTAAATAAAGGCAGATGTCAAGAACGTTACATTGATCGTATGATGGGAGAACAAGAGTGAAAGCTGCTGCATATGGTTGCTGTTGGAGGCATACCATAATTGGGAAGTGCAGTCTCCGCTCTTGCAGACAGGACTATCCATGAATGTTATGCCTTGACTCAAAAATTTACCTGATGACATTTGACATCAATTTACTCAAGGGCATCTCTGCTGCTTCCACTAAAAGACCTCGAAGAAAATGATTTATTGACACGTAGTCAGTACGGATTCGGAAAATATCGTTCTTGCGAAAAACAACTAGCTCTTTATGTTCATGAGGCAATGAGTGCTACAGACAGGAGATGTCAAATTGATTCCATATTTTTAGATATCCAGAAGGCTTTCGACACCGTTCCTCACAAGCTTCTAACCAAACTGCGTGCCTATGGAATATCGCCTCATTTATACGACTGGATTCGTGATTTCCTGTCAGAAAGGTCACAGTTCGTAGTAATGGACGGAAAGTCATCGAGTGAAACAGAAATAATATCCGGCGTTCCACAAGAAAGTGTAATAGGCCCTCTATTGTCCCTGATCTGTATTAACGACATAGGAGACAATCTCAGCAGCCGTCTTAGATTGTTTGCAGATGATGCTGTCATTTACCGTCTTGTAAAGTCATCAGATGACCAAAACGAATAGCAAAATGATTTAGATAAGACATCTGTATGATGCGAAAAGTGGCAATTGACCCTGAATACAGAAAAGTGTGAAGTTATTCACATGAGTACTACACTAAATTCGCTAAATTTCGATTATGCGTTAAGTCACACAAATCTGAAGGATGTAAATTCAACTAAATACTTAGGGATTACAATGACAAATACCCTAAATTGGAACGATCACATAGATAATGTTGTGGTCTGAGACAACAAAAAACTGCGATTAATTGGCAGAACACTTAGAAGGTGCAAAGGACTACTAATGAGACTGCTTACACCACGCTTGTCCTCCCTATACTGGAGTATTGCTGCGCGGTGTGGGATTCGCATCAGATGGGACGGACGGATGACATCGAAAAAGTACAAAGAAGGGCAGCTTGTTTTGTATTATCGTGAAGTAGGGGAGATGGTGCCAAGGACATGATCCGTGAATTGGAGTGGCAATCATTAAAACAAAGGCGTTTTTCGTAGCGACGGGATCTTCTCATGAAATTTCAATCAGCAGTTTTCTCCTCCGATTGCGAATACATTCTGTTGGCACCCACCTTCATAGGGAGAAATGATCATCACGATAAAATAAGGGAAATCAGGGCTCGCACAGAAAAATCTAAGTGCTCGTTTTTGCCACACGCCGTTCGAGAGTGGAACGGTAGAGAGACAGCTTGAAGGTGGTTTATTGAACCCTCTGCCAGGTACTTTATTGTGAATAGCAGAGTAATCACGTCGGTGTAGATGTTTGTAGGTGTCGAACGCATGGCTCCAAGACGGGTACGTATAGCTCTGGATTCAAGAGAGTCTATTTTCGTGAGGTAAATCTTAGGCGTAATGTGTTACAGAATACAACCGTAGTCCATTCTAGATCAAATAATCCCTTGGTATAACTGTGAGTAGGGTATTTTGATGCGCTCCCCACCACACACGGGTGAGGGAGCGAATTACCTTTAAACCCTCTTCGCATTTATTAGCAATAGACAGATTGCGAGGCGTGTAGCTGAGCCAAGAGTCAAACACCATTCCGAAGAATCGAGCGTGAGATTTTATGAGGACACCGTAATTTCCACATGTGGCGAGATCAACAATGCGAGCAGCGTTCAATTTAAAAAATGTCGATCATCGATTTCTCAGCCGAGATCTCCGCCATTAAGACAGTCATTTATTGATGTGTTTTGTAGCATAGAGTAACTCTGTTTTGGCCTGAAGGTACGAATCTGCAGCTGAATAACACAAATGTCGTCCGTACGTGGTAAGATTTTTGTGGTGAGAGTGATTATTAGTTCCAAATCATACGTATACAGTACAGTGTATGCAAGAGGGAGCTTAAAATTGCACCCTGGGGCAGGTCCTGAAAGACAAGAAACGGACCGAGCACGTTTCTTTAAAATCTGATATAGATTTGTCTTTGAACGAAAAGGCAACTGATGCCACATATCATCATTGTTCAAGAGAATTGGAAATTTGCTTGTGATCAAGAGGTCCCTTAACATCAAGAAAGAAGAAAAAAGAAAAAGAAAAAGCTAAGACGATGCCCGTAGCAAGTGAATACAGATTATCCATAGTCCCTTTGGCTTTTATAAATCCGTATTGACACTAAGGCATTAAATTAGACTTTTAAAGCCACAATTTCAATCTCGTTTTAACCATACGCTCGAGCGTTTTTGGCACACAAGACGACAACCTGACCGGCCGACAGTCAGACTGCTCAACAAAAGTTTGGAATACTGTCGTAAAATGTAGTCTGCGGTGGTAGCGGTCTCACTGACCCAGGCACACAGTGACCTCTATACTACCTGGATGTTGAACTTCAACTATCTGATCGTGCCAGCCATAGATGCTCATATTTCGTTTCTTGCCAAACTACAAAATAGCTGCTAGGAAATGTCACTAGAACACGAAAAGATAATACTTTTCAATTCCGCTCCCCCATCAGCCTACTACATCATATATTGACATAAAGTTCAAAACAAGAAATCAGTCTGCAATTCTTTGTCACATTCAGACCGATGGAAATTTGTTTGCCAAACTACAATATGGCGGACGATGCAAATCACGTGTATTTGCAGACACGCTGCAGTTCTATACTCAGAGACCATACTTCTACATACAGATTGTATAGAGATCACTGCAGGCACATCATGTATTATCCAGTTAAATCCCACACACGGGACGGTGTTTACTACTGGCATTCTCTCTGGCCGTTTCCCAGTCATGTAAGCAAAGGCCTGGCGCAGCGGCGCAGCGCGAACAGTCGATTATCAACAACAGCTTCATTCAGTTTGTGTTCATCGGTGAAGAAACATGCCACGTAGAGACATACAGCACTTTGCCAGAGTCAGGATAGCGGCTTTACTTTCAACAGGTCATACACAGCAAGACGTTGTCTATCGGTGTCAAGTCGCTCAAGTGGTGTGCCTAAGGAGTGGAGAAAGTACAGACAGACGGGAAATGTGAACGACAGATCTCGCAGTGATCGTCCTCGTATGAGGACACGAATACAGGATGGTTTCTCAAACTGTCGGCTCTTAAACACCCAACATCAACTGCCAGAAATACTGGAAACGGCTTCTTTCTGGCAACAGGGAATCGTATTTCATACCAACCAGTGCGAAGAAGATTGCTTCAGGATGGTCTTCATTCCAGAACAGCAATGAGAAATTTTGCACTGAACGAGCGAGGTGGCGCAGTGGCTAGCACACAGGACTCGCATTCGGGAGGACGACGGTTCAACCCCGCGTCCGGCTATCCTGATTTAGGTTTTTCGTGATTTCCCTAAATCGCTCCAGGCAAATGCCGGGATGGTTCCTTTGAAACGGCACGTCCGACTTCCTTCCTTAATCCGATGAGACCGATGACCTCGCTGTCCGGTCTCCTCCCCCAAACAACTTAACCCTTTTGCACTGAACCTTTGGAACCGACAGAGTCGAAGGACCTGGGCTCTGGTACGTCAGCATTCGGCCGTTGCAGAATGGAGTAACGTCATGTTTGCTGAAGAGACCGGCATTGATTTGCGACCGGACACTAGGCGTGTTACGGTTTGGAGGAGCGCTTGTAAGAGGTCCGAGCAGATGTAATTTCGATGTATTGCTCATGCGCTACCTGCGATATGCAAGGTATAAGAGAATCGTTGACCAGAGAACAGTGTTGACTGTAGGAACTGTGTAGCTGTAGCAGTAAGTTGTCGCTAGTCTGTGTCTGGTCTGGAGTCTGCTCTGGTCTGGTATAGTGTATCGTGTTGGCTGGGCCGGTCGCGGTGCAGCGATGTCGGAGCCTGAGTACTATTGTATAAGGTAAAAAGCAGCCTCGCGCATATCTCGTAATGTTATGTGAACTCCCATGTAAATCTTTTAAAAATGTCCTAATAATAATCTTTGTCATATAAAGTAATTTCTAACAAGCATTCATTTCAATTTAAAGAATTTACTAATTTCTCCAATCCATGATCATTCCGATTGTTGCAAAAGAAAAATCAGTTGCTTCCTTTCATAAATGACAAATCTATCGGCCAGCATTGCACAGAGCTGTGCCGGAAAAAGTTATTGTAAGAGCAGATAGTTGGCGACTTTATTGAGGTAAGAATTTTTGCTTCTTTATTCAGAATGATCTTACAGGGCCATGACGCAGCACTGCTGTCGTCCAAAATTTACCAGGCTACTGAATTTATTTTTTTATGACGAGGTTTAACAATTTCTCTGTTTCGAGCTTACATTAAATGAGAAAAAAACTTTGTGGGTACATTAAATGTGAATGCATTTCTGTACGGAGATTATAAATGGGAAGCAATTTTGTTCTGAGGTTACACTAAAATTAGAATCATATTCATTAATATTATTTAGACAATTTCGCGTGGAGAGGTTACACTTGGCGACAACCGGCCAGGATCGGATTTCCTTTGTGAATCTCTGAGAAGTAGTCATATATCTGCTCTTATTTACTTAAATGTAGTTTGTATCTGGCGCAACGCATTTACTAATTTGTCACTGTTTCTTTCACAGATCATCGGCAATTTATTGCTCTTTGTTGTAATTGTGTTTGTTCCATTTTTTTGCTTTGTCGTTGCTTCATTTTTGTGCTTAATTTTGATTTGTGAAAAATGCCGCGAAAAACTGTTAACAGTACATCGCAATGTGCAATGAGTGAAATAGCCGATTCGAATAATTTGACCGATAATATTAGCGACACTGAGTGTCTTAATGATAATCCTCCATTTACAGACAATCACTGCGTACCGACCACTAGTAATGATTTTAATGCTAATGAGGAGCAAACAAATTCAATTGTGTCCTCTGTTAATTTAACGACAATTGATGACGCGGCACGTTTTGTTACAATGAACGCTGCCCAGTTTAACACACCTGATTTGCAAAATTTTCACAGTGAACAGATAATCGTGTCTAACGAAGGTGAACAATGTACTCAAAATATGTCAGATTTGTTTGATTCCGATTTCGTGACCAATAGTGCACATCTGATTAGCAAACCTTTTCAAGAATCAGAGGATGACCAAATGGTTACACAAAATGCTACACATGTAGATACACCATCACACAGCATAGAAAATAGAGTCGCTAATTTTGGCTTGGATCTAATTATGGCAGTATTGCTACAGTCTAAGAAAGTACAAGACGACAATTTCAAACGACTTAATGAATCGAACAACTTAATGAAAATTTCAAACAGTCGAAGAAAGAACAAGACAACAATCACAAACAACTTAGTGAAAATCTCAAACAACAAATTAATGAAATTAATGAAAAACTAGACAACAATTCCAAACAGCTTAGTGAACAGATTACAGCCGTTGCCGTGCAATGTCATGATACTAAAGAACAATTACGCGAGGAAATTAAGGCTTGTGCTAGGAGCAGTAGTGAAGAAATTAGATCTGTTGCTCAAAAATTAAGGAATACGCAAGCAGCTACAACGAAATTACTTAGAGATGAAATTGGTGCAGTCGCTAAACAATGCTCTGAAAACGCAACACACTTACGCGACGAGTTTAAATTAATGTCAGCAGAACTTTCACGTACACTGGATGCAAAAGTAGACACGAAATTTGACAAACAGAAGAGCCAAATTGACCGACGTTTTAATCACCACCTACAAAACAGTGAAACGAGTTACCGTAAACTTATACAGGAACAGAACAAAGTAAAGCGACAAGTCATGGAAACAATTACTGCACAGAGACAGGAAGATAAGCGTAAATTGTTTACAAAAGCAAAAACATACGTAGACAACAATATTGCTACAGTATCAGACGAAATTAATACTATCAAACAGTTGAACACCGAATTACATGATGAAATCTCTGATCTTAAAACAAAACAGACACACATACAGTAGACTTTCAGACAGTGACCGACAGACTTGAACAATTAGATTAGATTAGATTAGATTAGATTAATACTAGTTCCATGGATCATGAATACGATATTTCGTAATGATGTGGAACGAGTCGAATTTTCCAATACATGACATAATTAGGTTAATTTAACAACATACTTAAGTTAATATAACAACTTTTTTTGTGTTTTTTTATTTTTATTTTTTTAATATTTTTTTTTCTTAATTTATATCTAAAAATTCCTCTATGGAGTAGAAGGAGTTGTCATTCAGAAATTCTTTTAATTTCTTCTTAAATACTTGTTGGTTATCTGTCAGACTTTTGATACTATTTGGTAAGTGACCAAAGACTTTAGTGCCAGTATAATTCACCCCTTTCTGTGCCAAAGTTAGATTTAATCTTGAATAGTGAAGATCGTCCTTTCTCCTAGTATTGTAGTTATGCACACTGCTATTACTTTTGAATTGGGTTTGGTTGTTAATAACAAATTTCATAAGAGAGTATATATACTGAGAAGCTACTGTAAATATCCCTAGATCCTTAAATAAATGTCTGCAGGATGATCTTGGGTGGACTCCAGCTATTATTCTGATTACACGCTTCTGTACAATAAATACTTTATTCCTCAGTGATGAATTACCCCAAAATATGATGCCATATGAAAGCAATGAGTGAAAATAGGCGTAGTAAGCTAATTTACTAAGATGTTTATCACCAAAATTTGCAATGACCCTTATTGCATAAGTAGCTGAACTCAAACGTTTCAGCAGATCATCAATGTGTTTCTTCCAATTTAATCTCTCATCAATGGACATACCTAAAAATTTGGAATATTCTACCTTAGCTATATGCTTCTGATTGAGGTCTATATTTATTAATGGCGTCATACCGTTCACTGTACGGAACTGTATGTACTGTGTCTTATCAAAATTCAGTGAGAGTCCGTTTACAAGGAACCACTTAGTAATTGTCTGAAAGACAGTATTGACAATTTCATCAGTTAATTCTTGTTTCTCAGGTGTGATTACTATACTTGTATCATCAGCAAAGAGAACTAACTTTGCCTCTTCATGAATATTGAATGGCAAGTCATTAATATATAATAAGAACAACAAAGGACCCAAGACTGACCCTTTTGGAACCCCATTCTTGATAGTTCCCCAGTTTGAGGAATGTGCTGATCTTTGCATGTTACGAGAACTACTTATTTCAACTTTCTGCACTCTTCCAGTTAGGTACGAATTAAACCATTTGTGCACTGTCCCACTCATGCCACAAAACTTGAGCTTGTCTAGCAGAATTTCATGATTTACACAATCAAAAGCCTTTGAGAGATCACAAACAATCCCAGTGGGAGGTGTTCGGTTATTCAGATCATTCAAAATTTGACTGGTGAAAGCATATATGGCATTTTCTGTTGAAAAACCTTTCTGGAAACCAAACTGACATTTTGTTAGTACTTCATTTTTACAGATATGTGAAGCTACTCTTGAATACATTACTTTCTCAAAAATTTTGGATAAAGCTGTTAGAAGGGAGATTGGACGGTAATTGTTGACATCAGATCTATCCCCCTTTTTATGCAAAGGTATAACAATAGCATATTTCAGTCTATCAGGGAAAATGCCCTGTTCCAGAGAGCTGTTACACAGGTGGCTGAGAATCTTACTTATCTGTTGAGAACAAGCTTTTAGTATTTTGCTGGAAATGCCATCAATTTGCTTTTAAGCAAGTTTATTATTTTCCTAATTTCAGAGGGAGAAGTGGGTGAGATTTCAATTGTATCAAATTACATAGGTATAGCCTCTTCCATTAACAGCCTAGCATCTTCTAATGAACACCTGGATCCTACTATATCCACAACATTTAGAAAATGATTACTAAAAATATTTTCAACTTCTGACTTTTTGTTCATAAAGTTTTCATTCAATTTGATGGTAATACTGTCTTCCTCTGCTCTTGGTTGACCTGTTTCTCTTTTAATAATATTCCAAATTGTTTTAATTTTATTATAGGAGTTGCTGATTTCAAACATGATACACATACTCCTGGATTTTTTAATAACTTTTCTTAATATAACACAGTAGTTTTTAAAAATTTTGATAGTTTCTGGGTCACTACTCTTTCTTGCTGTCAGATACATTTCCCTTTTCCGGTTACAAGATATTTTTATACCCTTAGTAAGCCATGGTTTGTTACAAGGTTTCTTACGAGTATATTTAACTATTTTCTTGGGGAAGCAGTTTTCAAATGCATTTGCAAAAATGTCATGAAATAAATTATATTTTAAATTGGCATCAGGTTCACGGTACACCTCATCCCAGTCTAACTGCTGTAGGCTTTCCCTGAAATTTGCAATTGTTAAATCGTTGACTGAACGTACTACTTTGGAGGACTGTTTAGTATTGCTGAATGGAGCTATGTCATATATTGTAACTAGCTGTGCACCATGATCAGAAAGACCATTCTCAACAGGCTGAGCATTTATCTGGTTAAACTTATCTTGGTCTATAAAGAAGTTGTCTATCAGTGAGCTGCTATCCTTTACCACCCGAGTAGGAAAATCAATAACGGGTGTCAAATTGAAAGAACCGAGTAATACTTCAAGGTCATTTTTCCTATTACCCTCTTTCAGAGAATCTACATTGAAGTCCCCACAAATAATAATTTGCTTCCCCCTGTCTGACAGATAGCACAACAAGGAGTCCAAATTTTTCAGAAATAGATGAAAATTTCCTGATGGGGACCTATATACAGTTACAATTATAAATGTGCCTTTATTTAATTTAAGCTCACAGGCACACGCTTCTATATGTTTCTCTACACAAAACTTTTTTGTTTCTATACTTTTTGCACAATGATAACTTTTGACATATATGGCAACTCCTCCTTTCTCCATATTTTCTCTCATTACATGTGCAGAGAGCTTATAACCACTTACATTTACCTTATCCATATCAGTAACAATGTGATGCTCAGACAGGCATAGTATATCTATTTCATTCTCAGCTTCTAAATCTTCTAAACAAACCAGAAGCTCATCTACTTTATTCTTTGAACTCCCAATATTTTGATGAAATATACTTACATTATTTTTAATTATACTTTTATGAGAACCTTTCCTTATTCTAACATTTGTAGTACTCTCCTGTCTGAGTTTCTCATTGTGCTTAGGCCTGGTTCCTATACCAGTGGTCACATGGTGTTCAGAGAGGCAGATTATGTCAACTGGGTTGGGTGACTTTAATTCATCAATGCAATTACCTAGGACTGAGATACAACTTGGTGGAGATAAAATTTCTGGTGATTGGTGAAAATTTATAATTGATAGCTGTGATTGGTGATCCAATGTGCTAGAATTGTGCTGTTTAATTTCTTTCCTAAACTGAAGATTTGTTTCAATCCTGACCTCTCGTAGAACTTGACATCTTTCTGTCTTACCTATCCTAAAAAAGGTGCTGCTCCAACACCTGTAACCACAGGTATTTTACCATTCATGGCAGTGCCTCCCCCCCTTAAATTTCCTGCTATTACCCCAGCCAGTTTCCCCTTCCCTTTCCTGTTGAGATGTAGGCCGTGCCTGGTATAGTCCCACCTACTGAGATAATCAACAGGAACCACACCAATATGAGCCCCCGCACCTGATCCAAGCAGCCGTTCCAACTCCAAATTAACTCTCCCAACAGAAGAGTTCAAATGAGGCCGGTCATGGCGTCTCAGGACAGATACAAATTCAACATTGGTGTGTCTCGATGCTGACGCAATCTTTACCAGGTCACACTCTATACTGTACCCAGGATCTCTGTCGATGCTGTTCCCTGGCCCTCCCACAATAACCACAGTGTCTTCCCTGGTAAATCCTTTACAGAGTGAACCTAAATCCTCTGTCACCTGATCCAGACTAGCACTTGGTTTGAAAAAATTTGTGACCTGGTATTCTGGTCCTAATTCCTCCTGCAGAAGTTGGCCTACACCTCTGGCATGAGAACTGCCTAACAACAAATCTTTCTTCCTTTTCGATGACTTTCCTACATTCTTTTTCAATTTCCTATTGAAAGTTTGTTGTGTCCTGTCTACACCTACCTCTGCTTGAGGCTCATCAGTTTCTAACTGAAGCAACAGGTCAAACTTATTTTTGACATTCACCACAAAACTGTCAGACTTAGTTCTAGGCCTATTCCTTCTGCTACCTGTTGCCACTTCCCACCTCTCTTTGCCCTTCTCCCTCCTTAACCTGTCCAGATCTTCCCTAGCCTGATCTAGCTCAGCCTGAAGGGCAGCAATTTTCCCCTCCTGCTCCACTATCTTCCCATCTCTGCTGCAAATCCTACATAACCACTGATGAGCCTGATCCACTTTCCCAACACCCACGCCACTGCAGTCCCCCCAGTGAAAAAAACTACTGCATCCATCACACCAAACCCCGGAACTAACAATTCTACGGCAAGTCAGGCACTAATCACTCATGGCAAAAATAATACTTTAGCTAGAATAAATCAATTAAATTACCGAAAATCAAAAAATACGTTACAAGAATTAAGCCTATTCACAAATGTATATAAGCAAGTTTCTGATTTAAAATTCCGCTGTTTTTCTGAGATCTGTATTAAAACAACGAAGGTATATGCTATTTATTATATATTTCACTCGATGGAATGAAAAAAAGGACAATTAAACGAGATACTTTAACTTTGATTCTCCAGAAACGTTACGAGAATTAGGCCTATAAACAAATGTATATAGGCAAGTTTCTGATATAAAGTTACGCTGTTTTCCTGAAATCTGTATTAAAACAACGAAGTTATACCCTATTTACGGTAGTTTACTTATTTGTTACCGAGAAACTAGTTAAATTACCGTGAAACAAGAAACAAACACGTTTACAAAATTTAAGCCTAAGCGCGACTTCGCGAAGTTACGATCTTTTCGTGTTTTCTGAAAAAATACGCAAAGAAAAGTCAAACCTTTAACGGCAAGACTAAACGATACACTAATGCACGTATTTAATTTGTTGTCGGCGTTAAACTAAATTATATTCCTGTCTAAATCACTTAACTTTCTGGAAATGGTTTCTGGCGTCACTTACTCGGCGGCCATCTTGGAACAGAACTAATACAGGATCCCGATGCCATCAAAGCAGACGTTAAAAAATTGAACGAAACCACACATAAAATACAAAAACAAATTAACGCTTGTGATAATAAAAACGATGATCAGGTAAAAGTACTGACTGAAAAATATGATGAATTGGCCAGTCGTATTGATGTTATCGAAAGTAATAATGACACCAAATCAGACGATACTTCACCAATTTCGATTAATCAAACACCCGAATTCCAAAATTTACAGCAGACAATTAGTGAGATTGGTTCGTCCAATAATACATTACGTAGAAAATTGTCAATTTTACAGCAAGAAGTGACAGAGATGAAAAATGTTTCAGCCTCTAACACGGCACAGCATACGCCACATTCCGAACATTTGTCACACTCACACAGCATGTATAATTTAGGTAATTTACAGAGAGTACGTGAGTTAGATTCCCAACAGTCACAGACAAACAGACTAGGATACAATCATGAACCTGTTCAGACATTCAGAGACGAAAATTTTGATTACAAACACTTTCTATCCGTGAGAAAATTTAAGGTATTTATAAATGACAGAATACAGATTCACGCTTTGGACTGGATACTACAATTTGCTTTTGTATTTTCATCGGCATTGCCTTTAACGCAGAAACTAAAATTTATTTGCAGCGCGTAAATGACCTCAGGGGATTCATTATACTTCGATGAATATGTGCCGTAGCGTGCACAGGGCCCCGAGCCGTGATAGTGCTGTTTCATCTTTAGTTTTCTGCACTGCTGCCTTCTCTTCTACTATCCTTTACATGTATCAAAACAGCTCTTCAACTATCGATCTATCTAGAATTAGGAATGAATAATGAAAACCTGATATGACAAATTTTACCGAAAGTGACAGTTTTTATTAGACACTCCCGAAATGGCAAGAACTACCAGCATAATTTTAATAACAGACAAAATTGTAATCATCAGTATGTACAACATTTTTAGCAATTGTCAAAATTATCAGCAACAGCATTTTGGTAACAACAGAGGTTTTTCCCAACAACAGCAACAAAACCAACCGGTTAGCATACCTAACCAACAATGTAATGTGCAAGGTCAACCAAGCTTTAATGTTTCGCCGCCTACACGTATAGCGTCAGCTCCACCAAATAGTAACGCACAGCAACAAGGAAATCAGTATGTACAGAAAACACACCATTTCAACTCATATCGCAATGCACCGTATAGAAATGACTATCATGACAGACGTAAAAGTAATGAGCACAATTTTCAGCGTACGTTTAATAACAGTCGGTCTTACCAGCAGCAAAATCATCCGCAACAACAGATTATCATGAATGAACCAGACAGTAGATATCATCCCGAACGTAATACGTCAGGACGAAATAACAGAACAGTTCAAATAGTCGAAATGCCACAGCATCCTACCGCAAATAATAGTACGTCAGATATAATTTGTCTAGATACAGTACAGGTTGAATCCACCAGCAACGCAAGCAATACTTTTGACACGCAGAATCTTGTTCACGAAAATATTGTTACTTTTGACGACATCCGAGACACTCTTTTGCATGAAAAACCAGTTATTCAAAAAACCATTTCCCACCCTGTCATTGAGGTAAAGATTGGAGCATCCAAATTTTCAGCAGTAATCGATTCTGGATCACCTATGTCAGTTATAAATGAGGAAACTTTCAACGAATGTAACAAAGAGAATACCTATCCTACGCTACCATTAGGCAAAATTAAAGTAAAAGGAGCAGTATCTGGTAAAGAAGTAAATGTAAAATTACAGACACATTTAACATTTTGTATTGCAGGTCATACGTTTCACTCAATTTTTTGGATTGTTCCCTTATTGACAACAGACGTTATTTTATGTACGAATTTTCTAGTACAACATGACGCAATTATTGACTTTCAAAACTCCTATTTAATGTTAAAGGATGAAAATGTACAACTGGCTTTAGAATTTCAGCACTCTTTATCTGCAGAAGAACAAACAATTAATCGTACAGAGGTCATTTCCGCGTCACGTAACATAGACTGTCATTCCACATTGTTCACAGATACATACATACACAACTATAATACTCCAGACGAAGCCGACTATGACGTTATACAGATGATTTCTGATAAAGTTAAACTGAGCAGTGCAAATACAGACGACGAACGCACGCAACTACGCAAATTTCTTTTACAGCAAGCTCCAATTTTTGACAACATCCCTGGTACTATGTCCGGTTTTATGTATGAATTTCAAGTTAAACAGCACGACACATTTAAAGCCAAACATTATCCCATTCGGTATACTCACAGAGAATAAGTTAAGAAAGAATTGCAAGCTACGGTTGACCAAGGAATTATTGAAACGGCAGTCAGTCCGTACATAAACCCACTCCATATTGTTAAAAAAAAAAAAGGATGGTTCACTTCGCCTCGTACTTGACTGGCGTCACATCAATGACATTATTATTAATGAAACAGATCGCCCACAGAAACTAGAAGAACTTCTACCGAAATTTCATGGTACTGCTATTTATTCCACATTAGATTTGAAATCGGGATTTTGGCAAATTCAGCTCCATCCGGACTGCAGAAAGTACACAGCTTTTCTCTGTTTCGGTGACTGTTATCAATTTTGTAAATTACCGTTCGGTTTAACTATTTCTTCAGCAGCATTTATTCGCGGATTGAGTACCATACTTCCGACAGAATTAAAAGACAGAATCACAACGTATGTAGACGACATTCTTATTGCAGAAGCTAACTGGTCTGAACACAATCTGATTCTTGAACAACTGTTACGAACTTTTCGTGCACAAGGACTCAGTTAATCTTAGCAAATCGCACTTTGGGAAAACTTCTATAAAATTTCTTGGACATGTAATTTCAGCAGAAGGCATTGCGCCTGATCCGGAAAAACTTCAAGCTTTAGATGACATTACTGTTCCTACGACGAAGAAACGACTAGCAGCCTTTTGGGTTTAATTAACTTTTTTCGTAAATTTATTCATTACTCTGCTTTAGACACCCCTAGATTATGTCAATTGACGGGTAAAAACACTATTTGGTCCTGGGATAGCCAAGCACAGTCTGAATTTGTCAATCTGAAACAAGCTTTGTTGAATGCACCACTTTTATCACATCCAGATCTTACTAGAAATTTTTCCATTGCCACCGACAGTTCTAACACCGCTTTAGCCGTACACATTTTTCAGGAAATTGAAGAAGATGGTACTACAGTAATTAAAAACATCGCCTTTGCGAGTCGCATTCTGTCACCTGCTGAACGCAATTATTCTGTCACAGAACTTGAAACATTATGTGTTGTGTGGGCATTTACGAGATTTCGGCATTTTCTTTATGGAAGACATACCACCGTTTACACAGATCATAGAGCTATACAGTTTTTACTTTCCGCTAAATTTACACACGACAGATTAAGCAGATGGAAACTTTATTTACAGGAATTTAATTTTACAATTGTTCACATTCCCGGTACACAAAATATTGTAGCAGACGCACTACCCCGTTCTCTCAGCAACAATCAACAAGACATCGCAACCAACTTCTGCCAAGCAAATGTTAGCTTCATGTATATTCAACAAGTTGCACTTGAAAATTTCATTTCGTCGTCATTACGAGACATAGCACAAGAGCAGAGTAAAGACAACGTATGGAAAGAAATTAAACACCTTTGGCAAGATAGGAATAATGTTAACATTAGAAACCATTACACTGTACGCAATAATATTCTGTTTCGCCGCTCTCACCCTGACAGCAACAATTGGTTATTATGTATTCCTGACGAGCTTGTTAACAAATTAATTTGGTATACTCATTTAAGTTACGCACATTACGGAGCCAGAAAATGTTTTCTTATACTGAGACAGAACTGTTATTTTGCCAATATGGAGAAACGTATTCGACGAGTTTTAGCGTCATGTAAAATCTGCCAGAAAGCTAAGTCAGACACAACTTCACATATTCCTCCATTACATCCTATTGTACCTGTTAAATTGAGACACATGGCCGCTGTAGACATTTTTGGTCCGCTTCCCAGAACTAATAGAGGTTTTTGCTACATCTTTGTCGCTGTTGAACTCACTTCGACATTTGTTACCTTCACTCCGTTACGCAAAGCTGCTGCTAAATCTGTTTCGAATGCATTTGTAAAACATTTTTTATTCCATGTAGGGCATGTATTGAAAGTAATTCTAAGTTGGCGTGGCCGCACAGGACGCTCGCCAAAGCCGGGGCCCGGCAGCAAACACGTGGTGGCAAACTTAAGCCGGACTTTATTAGTTTAAAGTTTAGTATCTGACGGTAAATTATACAAGTAACACCCAGCAACGAATTTGCAAAATACACTCCTGGAAATTGAAAAAAGAACACCGTGAATTCATTGTCCCAGGAAGGGGAAACTTTATTGACACATTCCTGGGGTCAGATACATCACATGATCACGCTGACAGAACCACAGGCACATAGACACAGGCAACAGAGCATGCACAATGTCGGCACTAGTACAGTGTATATCCACCTTTCGCAGCAATGCAGGCTGCTATTCTCCCATGGAGACGATCGTAGAGATGCTGGATGTAGTCCTGTGGAACGGCTTGCCATGCCATTTCCACCTGGCGCCTCAGTTGGACCAGCGTTCGTGCTGGACGTGCAGACCGCGTGAGACGACGCTTCATCCAGTCCCAAACATGCTCAATGGGGGACAGATCCGGAGATCTTGCTGGCCAGGGTAGTTGACTTACACCTTCTAGAGCACGTTGGGTGGCACGGGATACATGCGGACGTGCATTGTCCTGTTGGAACAGCACGTTTCCTTGCCGGTCTAGGAATGGTAGAACGATGGGTTCGATGACGGTTTGGATGTACCGTGCACTATTCAGTGTCCCCTCGACGATCACCAGTGGTGTACGGCCAGTGTAGGAGATCGCTCCCCACACCATGATGCCGGGTGTTGGCCCTGTGTGCCTCGGTCGTATGCAGTCCTGATTGTGGCGCTCACCTGCACGGCGCCAAACACGCATACGACCATCATTGGCACCAAGGCAGAAGCAACTCTCATCGCTGAAGACGACACGTCTCCATTCGTCCCTCCATTCACGCCTGTCGCGACACCACTGGAGGCGGGCTGCACGATGTTGGGGCGTGAGCGGAAGACGGCCTAACGGTGTGCGGGACCGTAGCCCAGCTTCATGGAGACGGTTGCGAATGGTCCTCGCCGATACCCCAGGAGCAACAGTGTCCCTAATTTGCTGGGAAGTGGCGGTGCGGTCCCCTACGGCACTGCGTAGGATCCTACGGTCTTGGCGTGCATCCGTGCGTCGCTGCGGTCCGGTCCCAGGTTGACGGGCACGTGCACCTTCCGCCGACCACTGGCGACAACATCGATGTACTGTGGAGACCTCACGCCCCACGTGTTGAGCAATTCGGCGGTACGTCCACCCGGCCTCCCGCATGCCCACTATACGCCCTCGCTCAAAGTCCGTCAACTGCACATACGGTTCACGTCCACGCTGTCGCGGCATGCTATCAGTGTTAAAGACTGCGATGGAGCTCCGTATGCCACGGCAAACTGGCTGACACTGACGGCGGCGGTGCACAAATGCTGCGCAGCTAGCGCCATTCGACGGCCAACACCGCGGTTCCTGGTGTGTCCGCTGTGCCGTGCGTGTGATCATTGCTTGTACAGCCCTCTCGCAGTGTCCAGAGCAAGTATGGTGGGTCTGACACACCGGTGTCAATGTGTTCTTTTTTCCATTTCCAGGAGTGTATATATCCAAGCACCACGCTTCTTCGAACCCTTGTGAACAACTAATGAAAGAAATTGGTAAACTGTGTAGAATATACTGCCATAAAAGACGTATTGATTGGGACACACACATACTCTCATTCCAGGATATAATTAATTCCATACCAAATGAATCTGCTATGCTATCTCCGACTGTTATACTGAAAAATGTTGAACCACCTAACAAAATTAAAGAATTAGTATCCTTTCCTACCTCTCGTCGACTACGACACAAGGACATAACTGACATTTCGCTGAACAACATCAAACGTGCCGCAGAGCGCCGGAGAAGACAGCAAAAACAGGTTTGTACACGCTGTGACTTTCACATTGGTCAGAAGATATTAGTACGCACACATTACTTATCCAACAGAGGAAAGAGTAGATATAGTAAATTTGAGCTTCTATACGCAGGTCCATATCGAATTCGCAGCATTCCTCACCCCAATGTAGTACATGTCGAAACTCTGAGAACCAGAAAAAGGAAAGGCAATCACCATGTCTCCAATATTAAACCGTTTATTGAATGAACATACTTTATGATTTATCACACTGTAATGCCATTTCCTGATTTTTATATGACCAATAATGCAATTATATTTATGTGACTACTTACTGATGATCATCGTATTTTTCTGGGCAAGTGCCCGGAAAGGTAAGGTTAGCAGGTCGCTTTTCTTGTCGTTACACATCAGACCGGGCACATATTTCCAGATAAACTTACATATTTTATGACCAATTATGCAATTATATCTAGTGATATATTAATTTTATCAAATTCTTTCTCCATTAAAGTCTTCAACTCTCGCCTCTATCAACTACACAACATACAAGCTGAACACAAAGAAAGTCATTTCTTGTCGTTATATATCAGACCGTGCACATTTTCCATTTTTCATGTATGTATGATTGTTTTCTTGTTTTGTTTGTATGCACTACGAAATCTCTAAGATATAACAAACACCAGTTGACTTTGACATTTTGCCTTATGATATCTCAACATCGTGACAATTTTACTTTTTTTTTTTTTTTTTTTTTCTACTACATTATGATACTCTGTGTACATTTTTGCACCTGAACACTGTCTTTGTTTTTGACATAATACGTTTTCTGTCATGCTATGCTGTATGCTTAATTATATCACTAGAAACCAGTTTTTATTTAATGGGTATATGATTTAAATGCAAGATATTAATCCTTATTCATCATTTTCAGAAAGCAATAACGTGTAAAAGAAATAAATTAAACAAACCACAGTGGATTACTATGAAATGGGAATTTCACCTTCGGAATGAACGAAAGAAGATGCAATACCTCGTCATGAAGAGTAAATGGATCTGAATTCACAAGCGTTAGCAAGAATATACTATACACATCGTATGATAGCAGTCTTAACTAATTATTTTTCTTTCAGAATACGAGGCGATTGATGCAGGCTGTCAGACAGAACTACACATCTTAGTTTTAGTGATGAAATATGCTTGAAATAAGAAACACTATACTATGAATAGTTGTATGAAGTAAATGGTAATATGAATAATGAAATGTCTCTTTTGCAGATGATAATGAATGACAATGAATAGTTATATGAAGAATATGGTAATATGAATAATGAAGTTTTTCTTTGCAAGTGATGATAGTAATGAACTTATGGTAATATGAATAATGAAGTTTTTCTTTGCAGGTGATGACAGTGATGAATTTTATATGGCCACTTAAGCACCACGTTTAAGTTTTTCTTTGCAGATGAGAATAATGATGAAGTTTATATATTTACTGTTAGTTAAGAAATGCTATGTAGTTGTTTAAGTATTTGTTGCAGTTCGTTTTGACAGTATGTCTTATGTCGCATGGTATAATGACTGAATGTTTTGGAAAGGACAGCTAGAGTACATACATATTGAGTACACGTTTCATTACCTGTTAATTCGAAGTTCAATAATTTTCAGCATAATATGCGTTTCTTCTTTCAGCTTAATAATCCATTTTGTATTTTTCCAGGAGAAGCTATTCATGAAATTTATGTGCTATAAACAGTTAATTATTAAACCTGTTCTAGTACTTGCATATTTTACCCATTTGTGTGTGTCATTCATGAATGTGATCACATATACTCTACTTGTTTCATAACCTTGCTACAGCTGACTCATGACGAATGACGTTACTAATCCTTATTTGCAGCAATAAGTCGAAAGCAAATACTTTCATACCCCTGTAATTAATTATCGATCCCAACGCAATGCATTCCTAGCACAAAAAAATAGACCTTGAGTAATAGTTACAGTGTGTTACATTTTAAATATGTCCTATGTCACTGGAATGATGAGTTCTGAGTAATACTGAATGATGTTTTCTAGCCACAGACCTTGAGTAATAGCTACAGTGTGTTACATTTTAAATATGTCCTATGTCACTTGAATGATGAATTCTGAGTAATCCTAAATGATGTTTTGTAACAATGTATACATGCTATGCCAATAATTTCTGTAAATAATATTTTTGTTATACTCTATAAATGCTATGCTAATAATTAACTCTCATTTTGAATGATGACTTTTGGTGGTTTGTAACTGGCCAATGAGTGCCAATAATTATTTTAAATATGTTGTATGTCACTTGAATGATGAAAAATGTTTTGTAATATTCAATACTTGCTATATGTTTAGTAACTGGCCAATGAATGCCACTGTTTCTTATATTTTAAATTTGTATTATGTCACTTACATGCTATTATATATGAATACCAGTAGCTTGATGCTACACTAATTAACTCTTGTTTTGAATGATGACTTCTGATGGTTTGTAACTGGCCAATGAGTGCCAATGATTACTATAACTAGATGAATTATGTTAATGCTATGCCACTAATTAACTCTTGTTTTCAATGATGACTTCTGATGGTTTGTAACTGGCCAGTGAGTGCCAATGGTTACTATAACTAGATGAATTATGTTAATGCTATGCCACTAATTAACTTTTGTTGTGAATGAATTCTTCTGATGGTATGTAACTGGCCAATGAGTGCCAATGATTACTATAACTAGATGAATTATGTTAATGCTATGCCATTAATTAACTCTTGCTTTGAATGATCACTTTTGAATAATGCATAAAAATTGTTTGTAACTGGCCAATGAGTGCCTATGTTCACTGTAATCAGATGACTTATGAATAATATTCTGTAATACTTCATACATAGTACAGAAATGTTTAGTAACTAGGCTATGAGTGCCACCAATTACTCAAATCGGTTGATAGACTAGTGTAATTTTCAATGATGACTAGCATCAGACTTAATGTCCTTCACCTTCTGACCTAATTACCAGAAATTACTGCAATATCCGTTTGTCCTGTCCATCCTTATGATCATGGAGCACCATATTTGGTTTTTGCACTAATTCTACGTTGGTGAAAGAGTGTGGTGTTGACACATCATGCTGTCCACCACCTTGAACAATGGAGATGTTATTATGGTCCCACTGTTTGGTGTACCTAATGTACTACCAAAATGATAACATTAAATATTAATATGACATTTCATTGTCTTGGCTGCATTGATTAATACTTCAGGGAAGAGAACTTCAGATTGTCTCACTTGATGTTGTGCTTCTGTAGAAAGATATGGACTTTCAGTGCAGCTACGATGGTAAAAAAATACTCCAGTGCGTATGCACTTAATGTCATTTGTTAATATGTTTTGTACTCATTGCGTGCACATTTTGTCATTGCTTTATATGTTCTGTACTACAATGTGTATCCACTTTATGTCATTTGTTAATATGATTTGTACTCATTGCGTATCCTAGTTCTTGTAAGAAGGTAAAAAGGTAAACAGTGCGTGTGCACTTTATGTCATTTGTTAATATGTTTTGTACTCATTGCGTATACATTTTGTGATTTCTTGATATGTTCTGTACTCAGTGCATGTGCACTCTGTTTCATTTCATGTTCTGCACTTATATATATATGTATATACTCTGTGACTGTAAACTTAGTTAATTAAGAAAAATTTGTTGCTCATGGCAAGTCCAATTGACTCACCATCGCTGCCAAATTTTTGCCCCCCCCCCCCCCCCCCCAGTGGAGGGTTTGGTATAGTGTATCGTGTTGGCTGGGCCGGTCGCGGTGCAGTGATGCCGGAGCCAGAGTATTATTGTATAAGGTAAAAAGCAGCCTCGCGCATATCTAGTAATGTTATGTGAACTCCCATGTAAATCTTTTAAAAATGTCCTAATAATAATCTTTGTCATATAAAGTAATTTCTAACAAGCATTCATTTCAATTTAAAGAATTTACTAATTTCTCCAATCCATGATCATTCCGATTGTTGCAAAAGAAAAATCAGTTGCTTCCTTTCATAAATGACAAATCTATCGGCCAGCATTGCACAGAGCTGTGCCGGAAAAAGTTATTGTAAGAGCAGATAGTTGGCGACTTTATTGAGGTAAGAATTTTTGCTTCTTTATTCAGAATGATCTTACAGGGCCATGACGCAGCACTGCTGTCGTCCAAAATTTACCAGGCTACTGAATTTATTTTTTTATTACGAGGTTTAACAATTTTTCTATTTCGAGCTTACATTAAATGAGAAAATATTTTTGTGGATACATTAAGTGTGAATGCATTTTTGTATGGAGATTATAAATGGGAAGCAATTTTGTTCTGAGGTTTCACTAAAATTAGAATCATATTCATTAATATTATTTAGACAATTTCACGTGGGGAGGTTACACGCTAGACGACGCCAGGAACGCCGATACATTCAGAAAGTCCATAGATGTGCAGCTGGAAGTATAATGTTCCGGGCGGTAATAATAATGGGACGGCGAACCGTTCTAATTCCCACCTACGGCAATTTGAGTGGTCCTCGGTGCCTCCGAGAGCTCCTACAAACGACTGCAAGGCCCTACAAACATGAATTCGGTGACAACTCCATCCTAGTCGACGACAATGCAAGACCGCAGTGTACTCTTACAGTGCCTCGGTATCTTCAAAGATGCAACATCAACCGATTGCATTGGCCACCACAATTCCCAGACAGGAATGCAATTAAGCATGCATGGAACCTGTTGAAGGTGGCCATTGCACAGCATCAGAATCCACTTGAAAATCTTCAGACCTCACTGAAGCTGCCATAGAGGAGAGGGACATCATGGCCCAAGATAAACTTGTTGGTCTCATCCGTAGCATGCCTCGCGGAGTGGAAGAACTCATCCGTGTGCGGAGAGGAAATACGCACTGCTAAAGACTGATAATCATCATCATGAGATAAAGAGTTTCACTGTATTTGTTTTCAAGATGCAAGCTTATGAGAGAGCCCCCTTTGTTTTGTAATGACTTTTTGTAACTAACCAAAATCGTTCTTGTTTTCAGAAGACATTTTGTTTCATTTTTTGTTTATAAGGTACTGTACAAACCTCAACTGGCGTACTATAAGCAGTCATTGTAATAAACGCCATAACATTCTAAACTTTTTTGAGGTGTAATCGATTTTTATTTTACACTTCTAGTTCCGTAGGACCAAATTGAGGAGCAAATCTTGTAGGTCATGGAGCGTATCAGTACATGAAATTACAACATAAAACGGATAACCCATAAAATAAAATGTTTGTAAACCCAAAAAAAGAAAAGCCATAACTTTATGTACACGCAATCAACAATATAACGCAGGAATGAGCTTAAATTTTTAAATAACTGCTCGACAGAATAAAAGGAGTGACCCATGAGGACACTCTTCAGTTTCGATTTGAAAATCCGTGGATTACTGCTAAGGATTTGAATTCTTGTGGTAGCTTATAGAAAATGGACGCAGCAGTATACTACGTAGCTTTCTGCACAAGCGTCAGGGAAGCGCGATCCAGGTGCAGATTGGATTTAGGTCTAGTATTAACTGAGTGAAAGCCGCTAATTCTTGGGAATAAGCTGATACTGTTAACAAGTAACGACTGTACAAAATAAGTATATTGAGAGGCCAATGTCAGAACACCCAGCCTAATGAATAGGAGTCGACAAGAGGTTCGTGAACTCACACCACTCATTGTTCGAACCGCCCGTTTCTGAGCCAAAAATATCGTTTGAGAATGGAAAGAGTTACCCCAAAATATAATAGCAAAATACCCTTCTCGATAAGCAAATGAAAATGAGCGAAGTAGACTACTTTTCGTGTAGAACTATCACTTACTTCAGACACCGTTCGAATAGTAAAGATGGCAGCAATAAGTCTTTGAGCGAGATCCTGAACGCGAGGTTTCCACGACAGTTCACTGTCTATCTGAACACCTAGAAATTTCAACTCTTCAGTTTCACTAACCATATGCCCATTTTGTGAAATTAAAACCTCGAGTTTTGTCGCATTGTGTATTAGGAACCGTAAACACTGAGCGGTACTATGATTTAACGTTCGTTCATTTTCTACATTCCATGAACTTATATCTTGAACTGCACTATTTGAAACAGTGCCAACGTTGTACACAACATCCTTTACTACCAAGCTAGTGTCATCAGCAAACAGAAATATTTTAGAATCACCTGTAATACTAGAGGGTACATCATTCATATAAATAAGGAACAGGAGTGGCCTCAACACTCATTCCTCGGGCACCCCCCATTTAAGCATGCTCCACTCAGATTCTACATCATAGCCATTTGCTGGCCGTTGCTAAACTAAGAGGTGAACCAATTGTGAGCTACTCCACATATTCCATAACGGTCCAACTTCTGGAGCAATGTTTTGTGATGAACACAATCAAACGCCTTAGTTGAATCAAAAAAAAAAAAAAAAAAAAAAAAAGATTCCTAACGTTCGAAACCTTTTATTTAATCCATCCAATACCTCACAGAGAAAAGAGAATATAGCATTTTGAGTTGTTAAATTAATTATAAAACCGAACTGTACATTTGATAGCAAATTATGTGAAATGAAATACACAACCTTTCAAATAACTTAAGCAAACACTGACGGCATAGAAACAGAATTGTCTGACTTATCCCGTTCTGCCTTTTTATGAAGCGGCTTTACCACTGAGTACCTTAATCGTTCAGAAAATTGACCATTGATAAAGGAAAAATGAAGAATATCGCTAAGTACCGGACTAATATGTGCAGCAGAGTACTTTAATATTCTGCTAGGGACTCCATCATATCCATGAGAGTCCTTAGTATTCAGTAATTTAATTATTGACTCACTCTTCTTTTTGTCAGTATCACATCAGTCTCGGAAAGGCATTTTCCAAGAGAGTTGTATGATTCTGTGTTGAAACTGAGGTTTTATTTAATTCACCAGCAATGCTCAGAAAGTGATTGTTAAATACTGTACATATGGTTGACTTGTCAGTAACAGAAACATTTTTGCTACGAACTGACTTTATACTGTCGACATTGTGCTGCTGATCAGACACTTCCTTTACGACTGGTTTTAATTTTATCCTGCGAATTAGCAATTCTATTCACGCACGACGAACTCCTTGCCTTCCTAATAACATTTTAAGCATTTTACAATATTGTTTGTAACGGGCTATTGTAGTTCGACTGTGACTATTTTTAACGTTTTGATATAATTCCCACTTTGTTCCTCATGATATCCTTACCCCACTAGTCAGCCACCCAGGCTGCCTTTTATTGCTAGTACCCTGTTAAGAACGTTCTAATGGAAAGCAACTTTCAAAGGGCATACGAAATGTGTTAAGGAAAGCATTATATTTGTGATGATGATGTTTGCTTTGCGGGGCGTTCCAGTGTGTGGTTATCAGGGCCCGATTATATTTGTCATGTATGTTATGGGCACTATAAACATCCTGCCACTATTGTTTCTTAATGAGGTTTAAAAAACGCCCTATTGCCGTTGTATTAGCTTTTCTACATAGACTGTAATTATATATCACATTTGTTTGAGTACAAATATCTTTTCGTGTTAAAATTTGTGCATCATGGTCTGAAAGGCTATTCACCCTTTTACTAATAGAATAACTATTTAGTAATGAAGAGCGAATAAAAATATTGTTAATGGCTGTGCTACTGTTCCCCTGCAGCCTGGGTGGAAAAAACACAGCTGCATCAGATAATATGAATTTAGGAGATCTTCCAACATCTTTTTCTTGCACCATAATACACAAAGTTAATATTGAAGCCGCCACATGTAACTAATTTTTGGTACTTCCTATAAAGTGAACCAACAACACTCTCTAGCTTGAGCAGAAATGCTCTAAAATCAGAGTTAGAGGACCTATAAATAACAACAACTAGAGGTTTATTTTTATTAAATACAACTTCTTCTGCACAACATTCAAATATCTGTTCAGTGCAGTGTCGTGATACGTCTATGGACTCAAATGGAATACTGTTTTTTTTCCCATACATGGCCACTCCCCCACTCCACAAAGAACTCCTTGAAAAACAGGCAGCTAAACTGAATTCTGGTAAAGGAACCCTCTGAACTGTCAAATTATTTAAGTGGTGCTCCAATGTACCAGTACGGTCAGAGTTACTGCTTTCCGGGCGGGAAGGCATGCCGGTCTCCGGCACGAATCCGAACGGTGGATTAGTGTCGAGGTCCGGTGTGCCGGCCAGCCCGTGGATGGTTTCTAAGGCTGTTTTCCATCTGCCTCGGCAAATGCGGGCTGGTTCCTCTTATTTCCGCCTCAGTTACACTATGTCGGCGATTGCCGCTCTAACACTTTCTCCATGTACGCGTAGCCCATAATTACTCTTGAAAGGTGGCAACACTGAGTCACAGCGCCAGAGATTGCGCCAAAGATTATTATTCCGCCGCCTCCACTGGCGCAGTAGTTGTTCAGAGAATGTCGAGAGCAGTCGTTCTGTTGGGCGAGAGAGTAGACGATCTGAGTGTTGACTGAAATGTTGTACTGTTCAGTTGGTGTAATGTATAGATGGAAGAAGATGCAATTGTCAGAACATATTTCAGAAAGGAGATGGGCTTTTGATTTATGATGCTGGTGTAATGGAATATTTTCGTCAATATATAATGAGGTAAAAAGGTATTAGTTTTCTATAATAACAATCCCTCTTGCTCACAGGTACAGTCAACGAAGCATCTGGCTCGTGTTCATTTATTAGACTTGTAATTCTGGTTTCTATGTGTAATTATAGTATTTCTGGTTTTTCAATTAGTTCATTGTAAATGGTGTTTAAAATATTTTGTCGTATTGAGAAAGAACCGAGCCAGATAGATGTACGTTGAGTCACACTACCACACACAGAACAGTTACACTTGTGCTTTGTTGTTTCGTAGCTTTTATAGTTGCAGGGGACTTAATTAATCAATTGTGTTAATGGAAATTCCTTGTTATTCTTTATTTTTATTTTATGCAGTCAGATTGCGTGCTAGCACTAGTCAGGGCCAACCGGTTACGAGACTTCGTAACCGGCCAAACAGTTAGTAAAATTATTGCATTTATTCATTAATATTAGTTTTTTCTCTTTAATTAAGCCCCCTTGCACTCTACCATGCAAACATTGGGGTTACACTCGTCTGATGTAATACGTTCCTGGGGGACAGGGGGGGGGGGGGGGGGTTCATTAATGCCGAATCGCACAATAACCCTGGGTTCGGTGTGGGGTGGCAGTGGGGTGAGTGGACTGGTGTAGCCTGTTGTGGGGTTGTCAATCACTGCGGGCTATGGCAGGGACGAAGCTTCTCCGTCGTTTCCAGGTCCCCAGTTCCGTACAATACAATACAATAGAAAGGTCAGAGCCAATGCCTACATGCAGTTCACAAACTTTATCTCTAATACCTCTTATATTTTGATGAAATATGCTAATTCCTTCACTACCTAGCTCCCTGACCTCCTTTGGAGGTGATTCCTTTCAGCAGGTATACCTATCAGCTGACTTCGGTCTAAAAAAGATGCAGCTGTGACACCAACTACTGCAGGAATTTTCCCATGAGTGATCCTACCACCACCACCACACACTACACTGTCACCTATAAATTTTGCCAGCCTCCCCTTCCCATACCTATTGAGGTGCAGGCCATTCCTAGTGAAACCCGATCTATTGATAGACAAAACTGGCACCACTATAATGAAAGCCGCGCCCTCCGTCATCAGTGCCTTTTCCAGCCCCATGTTAACACACCTTATAGCGGCATTAAGATGAGGCCAATTACGACGCTGAGACAGTGAACATTAGTGCCACCAGTTTGAATAGCTAAATTTACCGGGTCGCCACCTATATCATACTTCCCGTCCCTGTCAAAACTATTCCCAGCTCCACCCACAATCACTACCCGATCCTCTTTCGTAAGATTCCTACATAACTCCCATTGTTGTCAGTCACCTGAGCCAACCATGCACTAGGCTTCACAATGCTGGTGACCTGCCACTCACTCCCCAACACTTCCTGCAACTGCTGGCACACACCACTGCCATGCGAACTACCTAGCAGCAGAACCTTCTTCTTTCTGTTAAAATTCACAACTGACTTAGGCTGAGGACTGCCGCTTGTTTCCTGCATCTAGAGCTACAAGAGGCTCCTGTCTACTGAACTCTGACAGTTGATCAAATCTATCGTTTATACGCCAAGTATATACGCAAAATACAACTGTCTGAGTATCTCCTCCTAGCTGCCTTCTCAGAAACTGCCATTTCCCATTCTCTAGCGCCCTTCGGGCTCCCGATCCTATCTAGTTCCTCCTTTGCGTTTTGTAACTGCACCTGAAGGACACATATCCTGCTCCTCTATCAACTTATTTCTGCTACAAGTCCTGCATTTCCAGGAGAGGATCTCACTAGAATGCCCACTGGCTTCCCAAATGCATTTCTCCCAGTGAAAAGTTCTTCGAACAAACCTCACACAGCAACGTACCACTCACAAACCTATGACAAAGCCCACAGTTCTCACTCATGGTAAAACGTTAACAGTTACTGAAAAAACTAACGTACGTTACCTAAGTTCAATGACTACAGTAGAACTGTTTAAAGAACTAACAACAGTGATTTCGAATTTCGTTTTGCTTTTTAATAAGAAAATAATACTTTGAATAATACTACTAAACCACAACTAATACTAACACTACAAAATCTTCACACAATTTCTTACCTAAAAGCAAAAAATCAAGCGACCACTGGAACACTCAACGAAATTAAACACAGTGAACGAAAGTTTAACTGAAATATTTCAATGCAAACAATAAGAAACTCAGCTGAAAACAACCGTACTAAATTTAATAAATTGCTACAGCGCACAGACAACTCTATAAAGCACAGTGGGCAAAAGTTGGCGAAAGTTTATATGGCCGTTATTTTACCAGGAGCAGCACGAGGCACCGTTGAAAACTACTAAATTTAATAACCGAATAAGAGTGCACAAACAACTTTTTCAAAACTTAAGGACCGTTACAGCTGCAACTGCACGCCGTCAAATGTAAACACACTGAAAATATTTGGATGATAATTGAAAACTATTATATTTAATATCTGAATACGGTGTACAAACAATTTTGTCTGTACTTAGCTTCAGCGCCACTACAGCTGCAATCGCATGCTGTGAAATGCAAACAACTGCTAGGACTCCAATAAACGATGTAAGCACGCTCACGAGTGACAGACCACTCGAATCAGTAACACAAAAAGGAAGGTTGAGATGAATGGAAATCCACTAATAAGCTATTTTTACACCAAATATTAACACCAATAATCTTCAAAATAAGTATTTGAAGTCTAAGACTTTATAAAATATTGGCGAGTGATTCGAACAGCAGCCCAGCACAAGTGCCGTCACACCAAAGAATATTTGGATCCTTCCCATTTTTCAGAACTGATATTGTAATTTGCGTCTTCCAAGTTTCTAATACGTCATGTTTCGTCCAATACGGCTTAGAAGTGAATAAGGACATAATTTTGCTTCCATTGGAATAGTCTCAAGCACAGAATAATTAATGGAATCAATACCAGAACAACTGTCACTCTATGATTTAATAACACCATGTAGTACTTCTTTCCAGGCGGGACGGAGCAAGATGTAGCCTATCCGTATTAAGTTATGTAACACACAAACAGCTTAAACTATCACTTTGATTTTTTTCATGTCCCAACTTCCTGAAGTATCTAACACTCGGAACACACGTATTAAAATACCAAAAGAATGCGTCTCCCAGATAATCTGTAACTAAAAATGTGTCTTTTGTTAGCTAACTGTCTCCGAAGACATGGTCTTATTATGTGCTTTGTGGGAAGAAAATATTTATTCGCAGGAAAATAATGAGAAAATTTTCAGCCTTCTTACAGCAAAATTATAGGTTTCGGAAGCAGAAGTGTGCCTCCAAATAGTGCTTTACCGGAAGAATTTTTCTTTATTGTTTTACCATCACTGTTGCGGCGATACTCCCCAACGTCAATCGTTAAAAATAATCCGTCTGCATAAGAAACAGCTAAGAAGTCTATGGAAGGAAAGCCTCTGTAACTATTAAATTTAGATTCAGAATTAGTAGGAGCTTTAACTCTGTTGTGCTTTCCGTGTAAGATATCAATAACGTTCCAAAAACAGCATAGTTCACAATAATAATCGGCTGTTTTTTGTCAGTTTCTTGAGCTGACGTTGGTGAATATTCACTCTACATATATTCCCATATTGCATTGACGTATCAGCCACAGTTTTTCGACTGGTAATGTGTCGTCGTAAATATTCCGCCCTTTAAACACCTTAAAAGCGCCGTGTCGTTCTCATTAACATGGCAGTAATAAGTTTGTTGATTAACATTAATTAAGTTTACTAAAATCAGAACACCTTCACTCTCCCAAAGAAACATGATGCTACATTACTAATGCCGAATCACTTCTATTGGCACCAAGTCACGAGTACAACACGCCATTGCAAAGTACCTGGTACGTCACGTGTCACGTCATTTGTGGGCGCCCTCCCTAAATGTTCAACTCGTTTACCGGGCTCAGTTTTTCGAACTCTTATAGGACTACCTTGCATGCACACTTTAAGCTTTAAGAAGCGCTATATTTAATCCTTGACACATTAAGTTACCAGCGTTCATTGGCTACGTGTATCCGGGCTGCTCGATGCAGCCATAACAGAAGAGCCGCCAGGGAACCTCGTGCGGTTTTTGTATTACCTCCTCGCATCTGCTGCTGCCCTGGTGCATGTCCTACGGTAATCCACCAATGGCGGCACTCCTGCGCTGTGATTGGTCGTCGCTGGAGGCCCCAAGCAAGAGTCTTTCAATCTCTCACATGCTTCTGCTGCCCTAATACAGTCGCTGCGTCGACCAACCAAAATCCCATCATGATTGACTTGTCTGACAGAGACACTTAGAGATAGATACACTGGGGGATACATACCTCCTCGCTGATTCTGTTTTCCGTGTACTGAGTCGTTCTCGTGCCGATCACCCTGGTGACACAACGAAATAGACAGAGAAAAAATAAATATGGCGTTCGTCTTGTCCTTTTCATCTCTCAGTCTTTGGCATAGTATTCTGCGACGTTACCGTAGTCATTAGAGATGATGGCAGCAGTCAACCATAGTGATCTTTTTCAAATAATTTCTGCCCGCAGAAAGACAGACAGACACACACTTGCCGTATATATATAAATATTTTGTAGTTGTGAACGTGTCTGAATTCAAGTACGAATAAAAGACGCCTCGAGAGACAATTTCTTCGTGCTTTATTGAATCACACGATGCATTTCGGACCCTCTGAGTTTAACGCATCGTCGGGTGCATATCGTCTCATTTACTTCTTTTGATTATTTATTTCTGCTCTTGAGTGAGGTGACGCGAAGTGTTTTAAACAGATCATTCTTACAAATTACCAGGTGGTTCGTCATTTGGTTCAACTGTCATAATAAATGACTGTAGTCGAAAAATAAATCCTTACATATTATATATAAAATGCATATATGAATGTGTGTGTGTGTGTGTGTGTGTGTGTGTGTGTGTTCCACATCTCTTCCTAAAACACATATCCTTGCTCTCAGGGAACAATCGTTGTGGGATAAGAACCACCTACTTAACATAATTCGGGAGATTTGCATCATAAACAATGAGATGCGTGAAAAACTGCCGCATTGTGTCTGATGTTTAAATGTATATTTCCTCTTCGATTAACCCTGTTCTCAACGTATTTTGTAGACAGTATTCAAACATGCCACTGTATGTACCTACACAACTACATCATTGCAAAACACATGGTTCAAGACATATGACGTCGTAAACACTGAGATGTGTGAAAAACTGGCGCATTATGCATGGAGTTTTAACACATTTATTCCTTGCTACTAAGACACTTGTGAGTCGACTCAAAAAAGGAAATCGCTGACAACTGGCAGCGCTTTTAACAGCTTTCAGCTGCGAAGGGCAAACGGATATACAGTACACTTACGTTTGTACATTATGCATAATGATTCTTTCTACATATGTTTCATGATTTTAAAGGTTTTTACACGAATACAGGGAAATGAAATTGTTTCAGTATTTCACTATAAACACAGTTTCTTTCTAATAGAAATTTGGTATAGTGATCCGAGGAGGGCCGGTTTTGTCAGCTACTAAATAAATAAAATAAAAGAGTGTGTGATGGTCGTGTTGTGTAGCAACTCGCGGAAGGAAGCGCCTCCTGTGTAATAGGCTAGCAGCCGAATGCAGGAGGTGGCGGTGACGATCGAGCTGCCCGGGCGCCTTACGTCACATGCATGTTGGCCAATGGCATCACGCGCCATCTTCCTAGCTATAAAATGGCGGCGTGAAGGCGTTACTCATCAACTCGATCGAAAATGAAATAGAAAGAACAACCACTGGAATCGAAACAAACTTTTAAAGGTAGCGGAATCAAAATGTAGATTGCAGTGACATATTTTACTAAATTTCAGTAGCCTCTTTACAGCCGTACCAGCCAGTAACGGGATATACAAACATGGCCACTCGTCATAAGCTAAGAAACGACTTTAACAGCTTCGTCCCTTTTATTTGGAATAAGGTTCACTTCTCTCGAGTGTCGAAGTCATAATTAAGAGACATTTAGACTGTCATATGGAATGTCAGATTGACTTCCAGCTCCCAAATACCGAAAATAAATTCCTACTTCTAAACTACTGATCATGTCGTGTTTCGTTCGACCCATACTTTTGTTCAACGGCAGCTCTTTGCTCTAAATGTTGATAATACAATCAGTCAAAAATTTGTGTGAAAGCAATTTGTGAGTTTTGCAAAGTGGAAAAAATGGCGCGCAGTAAACAGTCACTAACGTAAACAGAAAACAGACGAAACTGCAGAAAGTAGGCAATAAAATCATCTAACTTCAATAGGTTATGAAACAAACTGTTTTTAGACTTAAAACCAAACCTGAAATTGATAATGTGTTTCATTCCACATCATTTTCGATGTACTAACCGAATAAAATGAAATGTTGATAGTAGAATAAACACACTGCTTCCGTAGTTGGAAGACATATCAACTAAATATACAGTAACTATGAACATATGACTACACAAACGCCGAATGAAAAAGGAACAGCGCAGTAACTGCTAATTAACATAGTGCCCTAATTGTGGGAAGTAGAGGAACAAAAACAATTATATCGGTTAGCTTTCACATAGCGTTGCTAATTACAGCAGTTGTCTTTGTGTCAAATTTATTTTCCTGTTTACGCCGCTAGTGACAACTGTGAAATGATATCCGACGATTAAATTTTTATATGAGCATACTAAAGGTGCTCCAAACTTCAACTAGTGGATATGTTATTATACGATTTAACGATGTATCTTTGTTATACGAAATATCTCGTGACAATCGTAAGACAGATGTAGACAGCAAAATAAATTTAGAGCAGTAATGACTTAATGTAAAGAATCCTGGAACACAAAACCTGCAACATTGAAAGTCTATAAAATAATGCTAGTATCGGTCTTGTCACAAGGATGTGAAACATAGATTAATGGAAAACTGCTGAAATGCTCCTTCTGAGAGCCATCATTACATCCCAGATATGCTGATATTCGAAAAGAGCTTAACATCATAGAGTTGATGGACACAGTAGAAGAACACACTAAGAAGAATGAATTACAGAACGACCCCAAATATGTGTCACCATAACACTCATCTATGTTTGTATGGAATATGATAAATAAGGTTAAAGTTAATTATTGTAAGGTTCTGTCCTCGAAAACCAACACCTTTACTCAGTTTTTGTATCAGAACTTTACAGATATTGATTTTTTATTCGTTTCTAAGGTAAATCACTTTCAAAAGTAAATGCACTGTGCATATAATAAATTTCCTAAGAACAGAAAAACTTCTATCCACAAATCGATTACGCGATAAGCCACACAAATCTGAAGGCTGTAAACTCAACTAAATAATTAGGGATTACAATTACAAATAACCTAAGTTGGAACGACCACATAGATAATGTTGTGGGCAGAGCAATCCAAAGACTGTGATTCATTGGCAGAACACTTAGAAGGTGCAGCAGATCTACTAAAGAGACTGCTTACACCATGCTTGTCCGCCCTATTCTGGAGTAATGCTGTGCGGTGTGGGATCCGTATCAGGTTTGACTGACGGATGATATTGAAAAAGTTCAAAGAAGGGCGGCTCGTTTTGTATAATCGCGAAGTAGGGGAGATAGTGCCACAGACAAGGTATGTGAATTGGAGTGGCAATCATTAAAACAAAGGTGTTTTTCGTTGTGACGGGATCTTCTCATGAAATTTCAATCATCAGTTTTCTCCTCAGACTGCGAAAACATTCTGTTGGCTTCCATCTACATAGGGAGAAATGATCATCACGATAAAATAAGAGAAATGAGAGCTCGCACAAAAAAAATTAAGTTCTCGTTTTTCCTGCGCGCTGATCGAGAGTGGAACGGTAGAGAGGGAAGGTGGTTCGTTGATCCCTCTGCCAGGCACTTAATTGTGAATAGCAGAGAAATCACGTAGATGTAGAGTACGGATTTAGAATGGATCGCTCGTACGAAACTCAACTTGTCCTTTTCTCGCATGATGTCCAGTGGAACACAGTTCAAATGGCTCTGAGCGCTATGGGACTTAACATCTGAGGTCATCAGTGCCCTAGACTTAGAACTAGTTAAACCTAACTAACCTAAGGACATCACACACATCCATGCCCGAGGCAGGATTCCAACCTGCTACCGTAACAGCAGCGCGATTCCAGACTTAAGCGCCTAGAACCGCTCGGCCACACCGGCCGGCTGTGGAACACGGATGAAGTGCAACAAGTAGATTGCATATACCTAGATTTCCGGTAAGCATTTGACACAGTGCAACATACAGGGTTATTACAAATGATTGAAGCGATTTCACAGCTCTACAATAACTTTATTATTTGAGATATTTTCACAATGCTTTGCACACACATACAAAAACTCAAAAAGTTTTTTTAGGCATTCACAAATGTTCGATAAGTGCCCCTTTAGTGATTCCGCAGACATCAAGCCGACAATCAAGTTCCTCCCACACTCGGCGCAGCATGTCCCCATCAATGAGTTCGAAAGCATCGTTGATGCGAGCTCGCAGTTCTGGCACGTTTCTTGGTAGAGGAGGTTTAAACACTGAATCTTTCACATAACCCCACAGAAAGAAATCGCATGGGGTTAAGTCGGGAGAGCGCGGAGGCCATGACATGAATTGCTGATCTTGATCTCCACCACGACCGATCCATCGGTTTTCCTATCTCCTGTTTAAGAAATGCCGAACATCATCATGGAAGTGCGGTGGAGCACCATCCTGTTGAAAGATGAAGTCGGCGCTGTCGGTCTCGAGTTGTGGCATGAGACAATTTTCCAGCATGTCCAGATACACGTGTCCTGTAACGTGTTTTTCGCAGAAGAAAAAGGGGCCGTAAACTTTAAACCGTGAGATTGCACAAAACACGTTAACTTTTCGTGAATTGCGAATTTGCTGCACGAATGCGTGAGGATTCTCTAATGCCCAGATTCGCACATTGTGTCTGTTCACTTCACCATTAAGAAAAAATGTTGCTTCATCACTGAAAACAAGTTTCGCACTGAACGCATCCTCTTCCATGAGCTGTTGCAACCGCGCCGAAAATTCAAAGCGTTTGACTTTGTCATCGGGTGTCAGGGCTTGTAGCAATTGTAAACGGTAAGGCTTCTGCTTTAGCCTTTTCCGTAAGATTTTCCAAACCGTCGGCTGCAGTACGTTTAGCTCTCTGCTTGCTTTATTCGTCGACTTCCGCGGGCTACGCGTGAAACTTGCCCGCACGCGTTCAACCGTTTCTTCGCTCACTGCAGGCCACCCGTTGATTTCCCCTTACAAAGGCATCCAGAAGCTTTAAACTGCGCATACCATTGCCAAATGGAGTTAGCAGTTGGTGGATCTTTGTTGAACTTCGTCCTGAAGTGTCGTTGCACTGTTATGGCTGACTGATGTGAGAGCGTTTCAAGCACGACATGCGCTTTCTCGGCTCCTGTCGCCATTTTGTCTCACTGCGCTCTCGAGCGCTCTGGCGGCAGAAACCTGAAGTGCGGCTTCAGCCGAACAAAACTTTATGAGGTTTTCTACGTATCTGTAGTGTGTCGTGACCATATGTCAATGAATGGAGCTACAGTGAATTTATGAAATCGCTTCAATCATTTGTAATAGCCCTGTAGTTCTGAGTATACGGGATGGATTCTCAGACAAGTGAATGCTTCGAAGAGTTCATAAGTAGTAAAACCAAGTACGATCTTCTGGACGGCGAATGTAAATCGGAGACAAAGGTGAGTATATTTTCCTGTACGGCGAGTGTTCAACGACAGGAGTGTCCCAGGGAAGTGTGAAGGGCCCTCTACGGTTCTTTGCATCCGAGGTCTGTTCAAAAAATCCAGGAACATTCGTAATTTTGGGCCAGTAGCGAGTTGGAGCGAAATGCGGTTGGCACTCCTGACACGCCTGTGTTTAGTATGTACCGCCCAAGTTTCGTTGTTGTATGTCCGTCAGTTACTGTTCAGCGCTGTGCTGAGTTGAACGTTGTGTCGCACAGTTTGCTAATTTCGAGATGAGAGACTTAGGGGAGTAACGCGTCTGCATTAAATTTTGCGCGAAACTCAAGAAAGCCTTTACACAGCATCGCGAAATGATGCAGGAAACGTACGGTGATGAGTGCTTAAGCCGTACTCGGTGTTATAATTGGTTCACACAGTTTAAAAATGGACTCACGGATATTAAAGATGACCCTCGTTCAGGACGCTCATGTCAGGAACGTCATCGAAATTGTGCTTACCAGTCGATGACCGACTGTCCCAGAGGTTACAGAAGAATGCAATATTTTAGTTAGATCATGTCATAGAATTCTGACTTGGCTTCTTGGAATGCGTCGTGCTGCCGCCAAGTTCGTCCCACGGCTCATGAGTCAAGACCAGAAAAACCTTCGCCTCTTTGTCTGCGAAGAGCTTTACGGTAGCGCAAATGAGAACGAGATGCTCCTTAATAGAATGAGACGTGAGTCTACGGTTATGATGTTGAGACCAAGGTTCAGTCTTCACAATAGGTCGAGAAAGATTCTTCAAGGCCAAAAACATCTCGTTAGCTCAACTCAAATGTGAAAGCCATGTTGTTAGTTTTCTTTGATATTGAAGGATTAATTCATCATGAATTCGTGCCACAGGGACAAAATGTTGATCGACGGTGCTATCAGGACGTCTTGCGATGCCTGCCAGAAAATGTGAGAAGGGAACGGCCTGGAATGTGGCGAGACCATTCATGGATCTTGCATCACGATGACGCACCCGCACAGTCGTCTCTGCTGGTGCGTGACTATTGAACAAAAAACCAAGTCATTGTGCTGCCTCATCCTCTGTACTCTCCAGAAATGGTCCCTGCGGACTTTTTTTATTTGCCAAGTTGAAAACCCCGCTGAAAGGACGAAGATTTGAAGCGATAGACGAGATGAAAGAAAATTCGCAGACGGCGCTTCGCGCGATCCAGACTGCTTCCGGAAGTGGAAACGGCGTTGGCAGCGGTGTATCATTGTGGAAGTTTCTTAGGTCTCGTCGCAACGAAAAACGCCTTTCTTTTAATAATTGCTACCCCTATTCGCGCATCTTATTTTTCTGGTCCGCCTTCGAATGCGCTTTCAGAATAAATTACTTGCTTAATATTGCTCCGCAGGAAATTCTCCAACGTGCGGTTTGCATACTCTGACGTCAGAAAATCACGTAGCGCACTGACGTTCAAATTCCCGACCTTTCTTAGGGTGCTTTTATGGAAACCACGGAAAAAATATAATGGCTAGAAAAAGGTCGAATGCAACTAGCGTTATCTTAACAGACGACCCGAGTATCTTCCTACCGCCACATGCACCCTTCTGGGGCACATAACGTCCACATGCACACTTTGCATACCATTGCGAAGCCCATGGCAGAGGGTACTTCCAGTTTTACCGTGTTTCTGGGGTATTCTTCCCACTTCATACCCGTACGGAGTTCGGGAAGAACGATCATTTAAAGGCCTCTGTGCGTGCTTAATTATTCTAACCTTGCCTACGCAGTCCAGCGACTTCAATATGAATGAGCCGGCGTTGGAATCAGTCAACTCATACAAATACCTGGGTATAGCAATTTGTGTTGACATGTATTGGCATGATCACTTAACGTTATCGTATGTAAGTATGGTAGCAGCCTGAATACACTTCCCCTGTATCCTACCAATGAACAGAAGTCTGTCAACTACTTTACATACGGTGGTCCTACCAACTGTAGAAGTGTGAAACCGAAATTTGATTGCAATAATTACACGTCTTTTGTTTGAAACTGATAAACAATATTTTACCGATTGCTACTTATACATTTCTCCCTCCTCTCCAGCAGGCTATGGATGCCACAACAACAACAACAAAAAAAAAAAAAAAAAACAGCTCTTCTTTTGAAGCGAACCAGTCAGCGAGCCATTTTCGTACATTTTCATACGAATTGAAGCGTTGCTCAGCGAGAGCGTGTCTCAGTGATGCAAACAGGCGGTAATCGGGCGGAGCCAAGTCTGGAGAATAAGGCGCATGCCCTAGTATTTCCCAACTGTACGCGTCGGTCGTTTCCCTGAGCTATATTGCTGAGTGTGATCGGGCTTTGTCATGCAGCAATATGACTTTGTGTTGGATGTTTGCATATTCCGGTCGTTTTTACGTAACGCTCGATTTAAATCGATCATTTTCTGTTGATAGCGATCAGTGTTAACGGTTTCACCAGGTTTTAGGCCGGTCGGAGTGGCCGTGCGGTTCTAGGCGCTACAGTCTGGAACCGAGCGACCGCTACGGTCGCAGGTTCGTATCCTGCCTCGGGCATGGATGTGTCTGATGTCCTTGGGTTAGTTAAGTTTAATTAGTTCTAAGTTCTAGGCGACTGATGACCTCAGAAGTTAAGTCGCATAGTGCTCAGAGCCATTTGAACCATTTTGAACCAGGTTTTAGCAGCTCATAATAGACGACACCCTGCCGATCCAACCAAACACAGAGCATTATCTTCTTCCCAAAGCCATTTGGTCTTGCAGTGGATGTCGATGATTTGCCTGGATTTACCCGTGATATAAAACGCTTAGAATTTTCAAAATATATCGATTTTTCATCACCTGTCACTATCCAATGGAGAAACGACTTTATTTTATATCTGGCAACAAGCATTTCACAAGTGCTCTTTCGGTTTGCTTGCTGTCTTTCATTCGGCTCGTGCGGAATCTATTTTCCCACTTTCCGCACCTTTGCCATAGCTTTAAACCGAAACGAAACGGCTTTCTACGTCACATTCAGTTGTTCCGCGAGTACCTGTTGAGTTTGAGTATCATCTTCATCCAATATGGCCTGCAATTCGTTGTCTTTGAACTTTTTCGGTGGTTTCCCGCACTCGTCGTTTCTCATGTCACAAATTACCACTTTTTAATTTTTTGAACCACTCGAAACACCGTGTTTTCCCAAGAGCATGTTCGCCGAAAGCTTCGACAAACATTCGGTGCGACTCTGCAGCAGTTTGCTTCAAATGATAACATAAAACCAATGATGTCCTCAAATCGTAGTTCGTAAGCACGAAACTTGACATGTTTGCGGGTTTGAAACAGATAACGATGTGTGGAACTTGGGTTACTGTGTGCTGACATTCGTCGTCAGCCATTACAGGAAGCAGATGACGCTGCAGACGCGGTCTCACGGGTCCTACACTGACGGCTAGCACCTTCTACAGGGAAATTCCGGTTTCGTAATTCTACACATTGTATATTATCATACTATTTCATATCCCCACAACTTGTTACACTCAGGTATTTGAATGAGCTCACTGAGTAGCTCGCTAGTATTATAGTCACACTACACTCCTGGAAATTGAAATAAGAACACCGTGAATTCATTGTCCCAGGAAGGGGAAACTTTATTGACACATTCCTGGGGTCAGATACATCATATGATCACACTGACAGAACCACAGGCACGTAGACACAGGCAACAGAGCATGCACAATGTCGGCACTAGTACAGTGTATATCCACCTTTCGCAGCAATGCAGGCTGCTATTCTCCCATGGAGACGATCGTAGAGATGCTGGATGTAGTCCTGTGGAACGGCTTGCCATGCCATTTCCACCTGGCGCCTCAGTTGGACCAGCGCTTGTGCTGGACGTGCAGACCGCGTGAGACGACGTTTCATCCAGTCCCAAACATGCTCAATGGGGGACAGATCCGGAGATCTTGCTGGCCAGGGTAGTTGACTTACACCTTCTAGAGCACGCTGGGTGGCACGGGATACATGCGGACGTGCATTGTCCTGTTGGAACCGCAAGTTCCCTTGCCGGTCTAGGAATGGTAGAACGATGGGTTCGATGACGGTTTGGATGTACCGTGCACTATTCAGTGTCCCCTCGACGATCACCAGTGGTGTACGGCCAGTGTAGGAGATCGCTCCCCACACCATGATGCCGGGTGTTGGCCCTGTGTGCCTCGGTCGTATGCAGTCCTGATTGTGGCGCTCACCTGCACGGCGCCAAACACGCATACGACCATCATTGGCACCAAGGCAGAAGCGACTCTCATCGCTGAAGACGACACGTCTCCATTCGTCCCTCCATTCACGCCTGTCGCGACACCACTGGAGGCGGGCTGCACGATGTTGGGGCGTGAGCGGAAGACGGCCTAACGGTGTGCGGGACCGTAGCCCAGCTTCATGGAGACGGTTGCGAATGGTCCTCGCCGATACCCCAGGAGCAACAGTGTCCCTAATTTGCTGGGAAGTGGCGGTGCGGTCCCCTACGGCACTGCGTAGGATCCTACGGTCTTGGCGTGCATCCGTGCGTCGCTGCGGTCCGGTCCCAGGTCGACGGGCACGTGCACCTTCCGCCGACCACTGGCGACAACATCGATGTACTGTGGAGACCTCACGCCCCACGTGTTGAGCAATTCGGCGGTACGTCCACCCGGCCTCCCGCATGCCCACTATACGCCCTCGCTCAAAGTCCGTCAACTGCACATACGGTTCACGTCCACGCTGTCGCGGCATGCTACCAGTGTTAAAGACTGCGATGGAGCTCCGTATGCCACGGCAAACTGGCTGACACTGACGGCGGCGGTGCACAAATGCTGCGCAGCTAGCGCCATTCGACGGCCAACACCGCGGTTCCTGGTGTGTCCGCTGTGCCGTGCGTGTGATCATTGCTTGTACAGCCCTCTCGCAGTGTCCGGAGCAAGTATGGTGGGTCTGACACACCGGTGTCAATGTGTTCTTTTTTCCATTTCCAGGAGTGTATATTATGTTTTTGAAGAAACCTTTAATAGGCAAGATCGCATTCAATATTATTTATTCCTTATCTGTAGCGTGATGCATTTACATAGAGTTCACGTACAGTCATGATTTATAGTTGCCATTACAGATAAGGAAATGGAAATATTACATTTTCGTACCTTCCAAAAAAAGAGAAAACCATGTTGTTGTTCTTCCTGCTTCATTAGACTCTATCACACATGCCATGTTTCCTTTATAGGGATAATATGAAGTACATTACTCAGGGGCTTGTTAAATATAAAAACAAGTTTGTCAGAAACAAGAACAATAGAGTTAAAAAGCAACATGTGTTTAAACAATATCAAATTTTAAATTTGTAAATAATTTTTGGCATAAGGCAGCGAGAAGGCATATGTAAATAGATTGCTGGATACAGCAGTCATAGAAAAAGAACTTTCGCTAATAACACACAGGGTAAAAAATTTAACACAATTTCTGCTAACTCAAAAGCATATTCACTATCTTAAATGGTGGTGTATTCGAATTTCGTTTTTCTTCCTGAGCGTCTAGAGGTTCCTAATCATGGAGTGCCTAATTAATTATTCTGTAGTTGTTGATGCATTTCCCAGTGGTATCACTACAGTATATTCTGACTGCAGAAAAGGCTCGAAAAACATTATTCAGTTTTCTCTTTCTAATTTGTTACAAATACGATTTCCTATCTTCTTTGCAACATCATATCATAGTATCCCCCCCCCCCCCCTCCCCAAGATCGCATTCGCACTAAAAGTAAAGTATCTACTTTCTTTCTGGGTAACTTTTCGCAACGAGGAGTGTTTGGATTTCGTATCGAGGACGAACACAAGAAAGCAAGAAAGACAGATATTCACATATTCACACAATTTGAGGCTCGGTCTGTAGACATTAATAGTAACATCCTCTACCGACATTTATTTACAAATTTTCCAAAGAACATAAATAATGGATTTCGGTACAATACACTTACACAGATTGAAAGTTGCTTGTTAAACTGCACTTTTAATTTTGCTACTGTTTCGTTTCTTTAACTCAAGGAACTAGTTTTTACAAATCTTTTTCGCCAGCACATTCTGTAATCAGTGCTGATGTGAGGTACAAGTTCCTTGAGGTACGCCCCTTGAGACACTGCTGTGGTAGCGTGTGAACGCATGGCGAGTTCCGCACGCTTACAGACAACCAGAGATGTGGTTGTCAGTTTGAGCAATGCTGCGAGAGAGTTTAAAATCGCACTTTGTCCTTTGTAATCGATACGAGAAGTTGAAGCTGACCTGAGGTGACGGCTGCAATTTGGGTACTTGGTGAGACCAGTTTAGTTATTTGCCGCGGTTGTTAGTGGACAATGTTTTCAGTCATTTCAGTAGTATATAATATTCGTATTCGCACAATTGTTCTGCAATCGTTCCTCGTGCTGACCTTGTGATGAACTGTGAACATGGTCTGCTACTTTCGCTGTAGATAGTACTGAGGTTCAAAGAGTTTGTCTTTCATAAGTTAGATGACGGTTACAGAATCGTCTCATGGTGATTAGTCCGAAGCATTACGCACGCGATTCTGTCATTCTCTCGTGCACTTTAAATTATTTAATGCTTTACTGGAAATCGTGTATAGAAAACTTATATTTCTGTGATTGCTAGAATTACGACTCATGTTCTACATGTATTGTGAATCCCGTGTGGCTTCTGTCCATTGTTTGAGTAATTAAAAGTCAGTATAGAGTATCAGTGCAAATTTATTGTTACTCATCTCTACTTTTCCAAACCGTTTATTGAATTTTTCTCTCGTAGCTGTGACGCATTATTTCTGTGACGCCATCTAGCGCATACCTGCGAGGAGCAGCCCCTTTCGTCCACCCACGGTGCAGAGAATGAAATAATTCACTTTGTACACAGTCCTCCGATATCAATAAACATCCCCTTCTCATGCAGGCACTATTTTCAGATTGCGGAAGGTAGGTTTTGTTGCCGCTTCCAGAACTGCAGTGTTGCTGTTACAGATATTCTATAGTACATGTGTGTTCATGTCTCTAAGAATTAACTTGAACAAAACATGGTATTAATGCCATCAGCAGTGCTTAGTAGTACATGTCCCGTTTGTCTTTCAAATCACGTCGCTATTTAATTGCTTTGGTGAGATAATAACCAGTAAATAACCACTGTCCACGTTGAGGTATGGTGATCACAAGCTGGAGGAACCATCTAATTTCATTGACTTCGGAAATAAGCTTACCACTTTTACAATGTGTTGCTTTGATAGGATTTTGCAAGTGGGTTCCTCACTGTTTGATGTTAAGTTGTACAAACTATGCCTGCCAATTACTAACTGAGCGGTCCACTGTACGTATAATCTACTGATTCTTTCTTTTTCTTATTTTCACTGTTAAATTACATATCAAAACTGATTATTGGGCCATACAGATGTATTTAACAAGCTTAGGGTCAATAAATCAGGGCTTAGTTGGACTACTTATCTAAGTAGACCAGTTCTTAACATCGTAGGCCCCTCACTAGATGAGAACTGCCGAACAGAATCCACATAAAGTTAATGAATGTGTGGGATTCATCAGTAGTTGTGGTCGTCAATGTCCTGCTTCAATTTCACTGAAATATTATCCTATTCTTCCCTTATGAAACACTAGTGTTAACGTATTGCCAAAGTTTCTGTTGCGATTTCGCTTAGAATAGGCTACTATTTATACACTGTCCAGCTGCATCATGGTGATCACCCGCCAAAAGCCTGAATAACCACCATTTGCAAGTCGGACCGCTGCAAGACAGACAGGGAGAGAGTTAAGCAGATTATGGAAGGTACGACAGGAATTTGGAGCCATGCCGACTCTAATGCCATGCCCAGCAGCGCTTGGTTTCTCGATTGACGATCCATGGCGCAAAAAGTCCGGTCGAGGTTGTCCCACAGGTTCTCGACTGTGTTTAAATATGGAGAGTTTGATGGCCAGGAGAGTACGGTAAACTCAATTCCTTTGTAGCGTTTCATATATCGTTGGGCTGTCCACCACTACCAACCTGATCTCAGATTAATCATCGGATGTTTTTACCGTCCATCCGATTCAGCTGTTAAGAGTTGTAGAATCACTCAAAGAAAGTCTAGCCTCAGTAACGTGGAGACACCCCGATCATGCAATTTTAATTGGAGAAGCCTTTAACCTACCGAGTATAGATTCGCTGCAGGTACGGATTCGTTGCAAGTGGTAGGGGCAGACAATCTTGCGAAGAACGTCTGGAAACTTTCTCCCAAAATTGTCTTGAACAACTAGTGTGGCAACGCACACGTAATGTAATTATTTTGTACCTCATAGCTACACTCCTGGAAATTGAAATAAGAACACCGTGAATTCATTGTCCCAGGAAGGGGAAACTTTATTGACACATTCCTGGGGTCAGATACATCACATGATCACACTGACAGAACCACAGGCACATAGACACAGGCAACAGAGCATGCGCAATGTCGGCACTAGTACAGTGTATATCCACCTTTCGCAGCAATGCAGGCTGCTACTCTCCCATGGAGACGATCGTAGAGATGCTGGATGTAGTCCTGTGGAACGGCTTGCCATGCCATTTCCACCTGGAGCCTCAGTTGGACCAGCGTTCGTGCTGGACGTGCAGACCGCGTGAGACGACGCTTCATCCAGTCCCAAACATGCTCAATGGGGGACAGATCCGGAGATCTTGCTGGCCAGGGTAGTTGACTTACACCTTCTAGAGCACGTTGGGTGGCACGGGATACATGCGGACGTGCATTGTCCTGTTGAACCGCAAGTTCCCTTGCCGGTCTAGGAATGGTAGAACGATGGGTTCGATGACGGTTTGGATGTACCGTGCACTATTCAGTGTCCCCTCGACGATCATCAGTGGTGTACGGCCAGTGTAGGAGATCGCTCCCCACACCATGATGCCGGGTGTTGGCCCTGTGTGCCTCGGTCGTATGCAGTCCTGATTGTGGCGCTCACCTGCACGGCGCCAGACACGCATACGACCATCATTGGCACCAAGGCAGAAGCGACTCTCATCGCTGAAGACGACACGTCTCCATTCGTCCCTCCATTCACGCCTGTCGCGACACCACTGGAGGCGGGCTGCACGATGTTGGGGCGTGAGCGGAAGACGGCCTAACGCTGTGCGGGACCGTAGCCCAGCTTCATGGAGACGGTTGCGAATGCCCTCGCCGATACCCCAGGAGCAACAGTGTCCCTAATTTGCTGGGAAGTGGCGGTGCGGTCCTCTACGGCACTGCGTAGGATCCTACGGTCTTGGCGTGCATCCGTGCGTCGCTGCGGTCCGGTCCCAGGTCGACGGGCACGTGCACCTTTCGCCGACCACTGGCGACAACATCGATGTACTGTGGAGAACTCACGCCCCACGTGTTGAGCAATTCGGCGGTACGTCCACCCGGCCTCCCGCATGCCCACTATACGCCCTCGCTCAAAGTCCGTCAACTGCACATACGGTTCACGTCCACGCTGTCGCGGCATGCTACCAGTGTTAAAGACTGCGATGGAGCTCCGTATGCCACGGCAAACTGGCTGACACTGACGGCGGCGGTGCACAAATGCTGCGCAGCTAGCGCCATTCGACGGCCAACACCGCGGTTCCTGGTGTGTCCGCTGTGCCGTGCGTGTGATCATTGCTTGTACAGCCCTCTCGCAGTGTCCGGAGCAAGTATGATGGGTCTGACACACCGGTGTCAATGTGTTCTTTTTTCCATTTCCAGGAGTGTACAAACACACCTGTCCCTATCGACAGTGTCAACACAAAGACACAGGAATCACATTGCCACGGTAGTTACTGAAGTTAATACGAGGGCTATCCACAAAGTACATTACGTTTTGGAATTAAAAATAAATAAAGTATCGGAAATTTTTTTTATTATATGCAGATGAAAGCCACACTTAAATACTACTTTTCTACATAGTTGCCATTTAAATTAAGGCACTTATCGTAGCGATGGACGAGCTTGGAAATTACTTCGTCGTAAAATTCGGCCGCCTGCGCCTTCAACCACGTGGTTACCTCTTCTTGAAGCTGTGCGTAACCATCAAAACGCTGCATAGCCAACCACTTCTTCATTGCTGGGAATAAGTGGAAGTCGCTCGGTGCCAGGTTGGGACTGTACGGCGGATGAGGAAACAACTCCCACTTAAAAGATTCGAGAACTTCACGAGTGGCATTTGCCGTGTGGGCCCGGGCGTTGTCGTGAATCAGCAAGATCTTTGAGCCCAACTTTCCCCTGCGCTTGTTTTGTATTGCTCTTCTGAGGTTGTGAAGAGTTTGGCAATACCTTTGAGGGTTTATTGTAGTGCCTCTTTCCAGGAAATCCACAAAAATCACACCTTTTCTGTCCCAAAAGACAGTCGCCATCACCTTCCTTGCCGACATTCTCTGCATGCATTTCTTGGGTTTTTGGGGGGAATTTGTGTGCCCCCACTGCATTGACTGCAATTTTAACTCGCAGTTCACATGCTTAACCCATGTTTCGTCACCAGCAACGATGCGATCGAGTAATGAGTCACCATCTTTCTCGTAAGCGTCCAAAAACGTTAACGCTGCAGCCATTCGCTGATTTTTGTGAATCTCTGTAATGATTTTTGGTATCCATCTTGCACAACCTTGTGGTAACCAAGCTTTTCGGTAATGATTTCGTACAACAAACTTCGTGAAATTTTTTTCACGGACCGTTGCATCGACTTTTTCGACAAGTTCGGCAGTCACTATGCTGGGTCTTCCACTTCGCTCTTCGTCGTGAACGTCAGTTCGGCCATTTTTAAATTTTATGACCCATTGACGCACTCCACCTTCAGTGATTATGTTGTCCCCATACACTTCACAAAGCTGCCGATAGATTTCTATCGGTGTACAGTTTTTTGCAGTCAGAAACCTTATTACAGCACGCACTTCACACTTCGCGGCATTTTCAATTAACGCTGACATTTCAAACTGTCACAGTAACTCAACGGAGTACAGTACGAACCTCTCACTAGCACGGCAGGATGCCGACTGAGCGGCGGAATGCCATGACACCAAGATGGCCGCGCCAGCCCCACCCCTAACGGACACAAACGAAAACGTAATGTACTTTGTGGATAGCCCTTGTAAATTCATCAGACGGCTAGTAGAAGTTTTATGCTCGAAATAGATAATTAGTTAATCAGTTGTTGGTTTCCTACTTTCACAATGACATAATTTAGTTGCAGTATGATAGATTAGAGTGAATTATGGGAGAAATTTAACTGACCATAAATCGTGCCTGGAGAAGTTCGTACAAAGCAAGTAGATTAAGGACAGGAAAGTTCCACCGAGGTTTAGCAAAAACATCGGAAAATGTTGTGAAGGCAGACTGTGGTACGATCGGTAGAAAATGGGACGCAAGAACGTCGACAGGCAAAAGTTAATAGAAATTCGTACATGTACAATGATACCGATGAGCGTATTATACAACAACTTCCACTAATATACGTTAGCGAATCAACCTGCCGAGAATCTCAGAATATTCTAATCCTACGTAAAATCGCTCAGCAAAAAAAAAAAAAAAAAAAAAAAAAAATGGATCAAATGGCTCTGAGCACTATGGGACTTAACAGCTATGGTCATCAGTCCCCTAGAACTTAGAACTACTTAAACCTAACTAACCTAAGGACATCACACAACACCCAGTCACCACGAGGCAGAGAAAATCCCTGACCCCGCCGGGCATCGAACCAGGGAACCCCGGCGTGGGAAGCGAGAACGCTACCGCACGACCACGAGCTGCGGACGATCGCTCAGCATCTATTCACTATCGCTCGTAGACCAGTCAGTCATGCCAACAGCAGGTAGCAAAAGGAAAGTTGCAGTTTTAGATTTCGCGCTTAAAAAACATCTGAAAATGTTCAAAACACATAAGTTGCCAGGTTCAGATAGCTTCCAATTCGGTTTTACAGACAGTATTCTTCGGCAAGGGCCCCATACTTGTATTTATTGCGAATATCTCGCCCAGCTAAAAGTCGCAAGCGATTGGGAAAGAATATGCAAGTAGTTGCCATATATAAGGAGGGTAAAAGAAAAGACCCGCAATATTACTGACCAATATCATTAACGTCGATTTACTGCAATATTCCTAGCATTTTCTAAGAGCGAAAATAAGAAATTTTCTTGAATGATAAAAGCTTCTGTCCACAAGTCAGCACGGATTTAGAACCAACGTTCGTGCGAAACTCAACTTACCGTTTTCTCTCACAATAGCCTACCCTGTGAACCAAGGATAAAGGGCAACAGGCAGATTCCATTTACCTACACTTCTTGAAAACGTTTGATACACAGCCACACTATAGACTACTACAAAAGTCGAAGTAAACGGAGTAGGTTCTCAAGATATGAGTGGATTAAAGACTTTTTCCCTAATAAAACCCAGTAGGTTGTCCTGAACAGGGTATTATCTCTGGTCTTGTCTTTAACAATTGATCTGCGATTCTATTCAAACTTCAATAACTCAAGAATTCTCCACGGGACTTGATCATAAGAAATTCAATCTTCTCGTGAAAAACCAGATTCATGTTCAAATTACTTTTTGCACATTTGCAGTCAATTCAACTTTCTTGATGGATAAATAAATAACTTTTCACTTCCACCGATGTATTTAATTATAATAACATCGATATTGATGATAAGAGGTCAAGACCAACATTAACTAACGATCATTACATTTTTCATTTTCAATATTAATCGCCGTTTTTATGTTTGTTACAGACAATCAAAGCTATTATTTCTTCTGGAAACCAGAGGCTGATAACACACGCCGACAGGATCTTCTTCCGCGCGATGGCGTTCGCCTGGTGAGCGACTGCGGGCAGTTTCCCGCGGCGCTGAAGATGCTGTCGACGTTGTGTCAGGCGCTCTCTCTTGACATGTTTATAGATATAAAAAAAAAAACCAAAGTCACCATACAGTTAAACTTTACAATAACACAAATAACACTGACAATAATCCTACTAAATATTCAACTTCATACAGGGCAATTTTTTCCACTGTGTACGAACTCTAGGATTTGATCGATGTGAGCATACGGAACAAGAAAGGTCTAATGAACATAGGTCCCGAAAAGCATCGTTTCCAGGCTACAGACCATTAACTCAGTCATACATTGTTACAGAGACTGCGGTCTAATATGCGCTGTACCGTGTAGCCACGGTTACAGTATGTGCTGAAAATGGTTTCCATGTGCCTCAACGCATGCGTGTAGGCGCCGTAGCATGTGCTGTCACACGTCCACATCGGCCATGCTGCATCCGAACAGTGTCAAAGCCAGTATGAACACGCTGCTCCAGTGTCTCTGCATCTGGAATGGGCTCTGCGTACACGACACTTTTGACATGGACCCATAACCAGAAATCCGGTGAACGAGCAGGCCATGCAATTGAACCCCCTCGTCCAGTTCATCGACCAGGGAAGACACGATTCAGATGCGTGCGGACGTTAATACCGAAGAGGGCCGGAGCACCATCATGTAGCAGCCAAATAATCCTTCGAATCATCAATAGAACTTCTTCCAGCAGGGGAGGCAAAGTCACCAGCAACCAGTGCCGATAGTTCCGGCCTGTTAGGCGACGTGGAAGACTGGTCCCAGATATCCCCGCCCACACATTCCGGCTGCACCCACGCTGATGATTCGCTCTCACCATACCATGGGGGGTCTGCACACTATCCCACAGATGACTGTTAAGAAAGTTGAATGTAATCTGTGAATAGGATAGATGACACAAATCCCGGAATCGTGGTTGCCTGGTGAACATCTACATCTACATGGTTACTCTGCAATTCACACTTAAGTGCCTGCCAGAGGGTTCGACGAGCCATTTTCATATTACTTCTCTACCATTCCACTCTCGAAGGGCGTGTGGGAAAAAGGAACACCTAAATCTTTCCTTTCGAGCTCTGATTTGTCTCATTTCTCCCTACGTAGGTGGGTGTCAACAAAATATTTACGCATTCGGGAGAGAAAGTTGGTGATTGAAATTTCGTAAATAGATCTCGCCGCAAAGAAAACCGCTTGTGTTTCAGTGACTGCCACCCCAACTCGCGTATCATATCAGTGACATTCTCACCCCAATTGCGCGATAACACGAAACAAGCTGTCCTTCTTTGTACTTTTTCCACAGCCTCCGTCAATCCTACCTGGTAAGGATCGCATGCCGCGCAGCAGTATACCAGCAGAGGACGGACAAGTGTAATGTAGGCTGTCTCTTTAGTGGGTTTGTCGAATTTTCTAAGTGTTCTGCCAACAAAGCGCAGTCTTTGTTTAGCCTTCCCCACAATATTATCTATGTGGTCTCTCCAATTTAAGTTGCTCGTAATTGTAATTCCCAGGTATTTAGTCGCAGGGACCGATGACCGTAGCAGTCTGGTCCCTTCAATCCCACAAACCAACCTATTTAATCGAATTGACAGCCCTTAGATTTGTGCGATTTATCGTATACCAAAATTTATCGGATTTCTTTTAATACCCATGTGGATGACCTCACACTTTTCTTCGTCTAGTGCCAATTACCACTTTTCGCACCATACCGAAATTCTCTCTAGGTCATTTTGTAATTGTAATTAATCGTCTGATGATTTTCCTAGACGGTGAATAACAGCGTCATTTGCAAACAATCTAAGTGGGCTGCTCAGATTATCACCTAGATCACTTATATAAATCAGGAATAGCAGAGGGCCTATGACACTACCTTGCGGAACGCCAGATATCACTTCTGTTCTACTCGATGATTTACCGTCTATCACTACGAACTGTGACCTCTCTGAGAGGAAATCACGAATCCAGTCACACAACTGAGACGATACTACATATGCACGCAATTTGATTAATGCTCGCTTGTGAGGAACGGCATCAAAAGCCTTCTGGAAATCTAGGAATATGGAGTCGATCTGAGATACCTTGTCGACATCACTCATTACTTCATGGCAATAAAGAGCTAGCTGTGTTGCACAAGAACGATAATTTCTGAATCCATATTGGTTATGTATCAATAAGTCATTTTCTTCGAGGTGATTCACAATGTTCAAGTACAGTATATGCTCCAAAATCCTACTGCAAATTGAGGTCAGTGATATGGGTCTAACTCAATGGGTTACTCCTATTTCCCTTCTTGAATACTGGTGTGACTTGAGCTACTTTACAGTCTTTAGGAACAGACCTTTTGTCAAGGAACCAGTGACAAAACTGCTCCGATGCAGAAATCCTTTCGCTAGTAAGCCCTGCACACGCTGTAAGTGATAAGGTAATAATAATTGTCATGGAGAATGTTCCACACGGTCGTCTGACTTACCCTGTACTTGTGGGCCAAATGCCACGGCTGTCTCCTTCCGCAGGGTTAATCATTTTTTCCTCCATGTCTGCGGTCCGAACATTTCGGGTACGTCCTTAATGATTTCCTGCTTCCAGAAACGACCCTGTCTCAGACAAACGCCGAAACACTGTTGCAGACATTGAATGCTATGATTGCTGTCGGCGGGGATGGGTCTTCGGATACAACCTTGTTGCCCGCCACCCGTTGCCATTTGCTTTTCCGTATGTAAACACCATATGCTCTCGATTTGAACATGGGACCATCGTGTACAACGCTGTATCACATCCACTACAACACTGCATCACATCCACTACAAGATGAGTCAGAAATAGAAATGAATCGGACGCAATATTACCAATTACTATGGCAGGAGAGGGCGCTAGTCCATGACGTATGAGGAACAGTACCATGCATACTGTAATTGTGGCTGCGTAGTACAGCGCGTATTAGACTGCAATCTCTGTAACAAAGTATGATTAAATAAATGGTCTCTACCATGGAAATCATACATTTCCAGACAAAAGTTCATTAGACCTTTTTTATTCCGTACCCTCTCATCCATCAATCCCTAGAGTTTTTACGTGATGGAAAAAATCACCCTGTATATTACACATCGCACCCCGGCAAGACAAGTGACAAAGTCAGAAAACGGCTGTTCTTAGTTTTTCTCACTGAAAAATACTTGTGAAGTTCCCCAAAGTGCACGCGAAGTGTTACATTTCTACCTCGCAATTTGTCCACTTCAGGGTAGCTGGTCAAGTTTTGTTGCAGGCATCGTCGTGACCCACCACGACAACAACACTGCCACTTCAGAGTTCCTACTGGCGTGCAGACGAAGAAACAGACATTACAGATGTTGGAAATATTACGAAACTTTCCGCGTTTTAACGTGCAAGACCAAAAAATGAAATTTCTGCTGTTAAGAAAGTTCATATTGAATTCTTTTGTCGGTGAAGTATTTCTAAAGATTCTATGTTTTGGTAGATTGGGTTCCTTAAATTGTAGCTAACTGATGTTCAGTATTAAATTGTATTAAACTTCATAGATTAAAATTTTTCACTTTGTTTTTCTAATAAGAAATTTCAACTTGTTTTTCTCGTTTTATTTTAACTTAAACAAATACTAATTTCGCTTGATCGAGGTAATAATATGGTATTATGTTACAGTAAGCAAAAAAATATCTTATTAGGGGTGGAAACGTGGCAAAAGTATTACATGAGTGAGCTGTGTGACTGCTCAAATTACGTGATAGAGAAACCAAATTGCAACTTAACCACAGCTACTCAAAGCAGATAGGAAGCTAGGGATCTTTACTGATGGACGAACTCGTGGTTGGTACATAATTTTAATTTCAACCACAGGACAGATTTCATTATTACAAAATTACATATCAGAATAACAATATGAAAATTTAATTCGGACCTTTGTCCTCTTAAGAGAATATACAACTGCCTTTAACCGTCTGCCATGAATTAATATAACAAACAATATTTTAAAGATAATAATTAGGTCTGAACTAAGAACCAAGGCACCTGCACGCTTTACAATGCACACTCCTGCCCCTTTTCGTAAGATTTTTCAGCAATCAGATGAGGACACCTTGACGCAGATTCCGAGGCACAGTTTGGAGTAGTAGCTTAATAATTTTCAGGTCCACTATCACTCCTTGCTTAGTATCTTTGAAGATATGTCTGTAACAAATTGGGAACACGTTTGTCCGTCACATATCGAACTTATAAGGCAACATTCATGACACTTTTATCCCTCGCTTAGGCGCAAAGTATGTGTAATATTCAGTCGGTGCCAGTCGGAAATGCTTTACAGAAAATGAACCACCTGCGCTTACGAAGGTTTTGTCCTTTCTTAGGTAGATACTACGAGCCTGATTTGTTAGTTGGTTGGTTGATTTGGTGGCGGGATTGGAGGGGGGGGGGGGGGGGAGCAACCAGCAAGGTCATCGGTCCCATCGAATTAGGGAAGCATGGGGAAGAAAATCGACCTTGCCCTTTCTAATGATCCATCCCGGCATTTGCCTGAAGCGATTTAGGGAAATCGCAGGAAACCTAAACCAGGATGGCCGGATACGAGTTTCAACCGTCGTCCTCCAGATTGCAAGTCTGCAGCTTTGCGTTATTCGCCGTAGCATATAATCAAATTTGTGTAAAATTCGAGGTAAAACCTATTCGAAATGTATTTGAACTTTAATTAAGTTTTTTGCAAAGATGTGGCAGAAATTCAAGTTTCTGAATTTGTCCGTGTCAGAGGTAAAATTCAAGACTAACTTCACGTTTTTAGAAATTGTGAATGTAGCACAGATTCTTTTTATCTTGTTTGCAGTACCAGTAGTAGACTTTGGTTTATTTTGCTTCGCTATTTACAATGTAAAACCGTGTTTGCACCCAACGTTTTCTTTGTAGCGAAATGTGGGAAGTATTGCACAGGATCGACGTTCAGTGTAGTGTCTGGCAGCTAGGAGTCATCGAAAATAAATTTCTTTTATTCCGGATACAAAGTCGGATAGATCTTTAGTTCTTCGAATACACTGTTGGCGATAAATCACTTGAAATTGAAACAACCGTAAAATCCTCAAACGACCTAGATCGGAATGAGCGCACAAAATTTGTTGTAAGACTACTAGATGCCAGGCAAAGATTCATTGGAAAATTGTTAAGAAAATGTTATTTGTCCACGAAAGAAGCGTCTTAAAAACATCCGTTCGACTTATTCTTGAACATTGCTCGTTATGTAGGGGACCGCGACCATGTTAGATTACTAGAAATGTAAAACATCGATCGAAGGGTGTTGCGTCTCGTTACGGCTTAGTTTCGAATTTATCTGTGATGAATTCGACGTCGTGGTTGTTAAACTCCGTTAAAATCTAAACTCAGCCACCTCTCACAACGCGAAAGCTTTAGAATTGACGCGTTTCGAAGCATAAAGCCCTCATCATCACAAATGCTGTGCAAGAATCTTATAAAAGCGATTAAAATCTACATAAAAATATTAAGCTTCTCTTGTAACTGTGTCTTCCTAAAACGTGCTTCAACATCATTCGTCCAATAGGTAAAAAGAAAAGAAAAACAAAAGAAAAAGAAAAAAAAGTTCGGCAGTGTCGTGGCAATAGCTGTCAAGAAATCGGAGACACTCTCACCATTGATTAAAGATAATGAGTCTCAAAAGTCAAAGGAAACAGCAATACCTACATAAGAGTGCAGATATTAAACAATAGGTTCATCTTCCAGAGACGCAAGCATACAAAACTATCGCCGAGAAGAAACGAACAAAGTCATGGAGCGAGGAAGGGGGGGAGGGGGGGTAGGTCCTGAAAAAAATCATGGGAACAGCCAACTGGAAACTGGAAGTGACACAACTGCCAACTACTCCACGTTTCTGCCTCCAATGGCTTCCACGGGAGGATAACCCAGAAGGAATAATACTACTAACCCAAGGAGGACTCAAACTGTAAACTATTAAACAAACCATACCCCCAAATACCATTTAGTGAAGTATGAAAGCAGAATTTAACCACTAAGTACATTAACAAAAGACTGTTGAAAGCATAACTCAGATTTAACCATATGCACACATTTTGTTTAGTAAGGTGATTATTATTATTATTATTATTATTACTAAAGATTAGGCCCATCTCTGCTGTTGGGGTACGAGGAAAACTGGGACGCTTTTCAGTCTAACAATTTCAAAAAGTCGCTTTTAGCCACGCACTTTCACTCATTCATAGGAATTCAAGAATGCCTCACAATTTTACATATACAAAATAAAGGTAGGGAATTCGATCTACTGAAACAGAGATTACGATACATAGTGTGGGAGATTAAAATACATTACATGAACATATTAGAGGAGACCCAAACCACGTTTTTTAAATATAATTTTGTGATGTTTTATAACATCTGTCTGCGATAATACACTACTGGCCATTAAAATTGCTACACCAAGAAGAAATGCAGATGATAAACGGGTATTCATTGGACAAATATATTATACTAGAACTGACATGTGATTACATTTTCACGCAATTTGGGTGCATAGATCCTGAGAATTCAGTACCCAGAACAACCACCTCTGGCCGTAATAACGGCCTTGATACGCCTGGGCATTGAGTCAAACAGAGTTGGGATGGCGTGTACACTTACAGCTGCCCATGCAGCTTCAACACGATACCACAGTTCATCAAGAGTAGTAACTGGCGTATTGTGACGAGCCAGTTTCTCGGCCACCATTGACCAGATGTTTTCAGTTGGTGAGAGATCTGGAGAACGTGCTGGCCAGGGCAGCAGACGAACATTTTCTGTAGAAACGCCCGTACAGGACCTACAACATGTGGTCGTGCATTATCCTGCTGATATGGAGGGTTTCGCAGGGATCGAATGAAGGGTAGACCCACGGGTCATAACACATCTGAAATGTAACGTCCACTGTTCAAAGTGCCGTCAATGCGAACAAGAGGGGACCGAGACGTGCAACCAATGGCACTCCATACCATCACACCGGGTGATACACCAGTATGGCGATGCGAATACACGCTTCCGATGTGCGTTCTCCGCGATGTCGCCAAACACGGATGCGACCATCATGATGCTGTAAACAGAACCTGAATTCATCCAAAAATATGACGTTTGCCATTCATGCACTCCGGTTCGTCGTTGAGTACACCATCGCAAGCGCTCCTGTCTTTGATGCACCGTCAAGGGTAACCGCAGCCACGGTCTCCGAGCTGATAGTCCATGCTACTGCAAAAGTCGTCGAACTGTTCGTGCAGATGGTTGTTGTCTTGCAAACGTCGCCATCTGTTGACTCAGGGATCGAGACGAGGCTGCACGATCCGTTACAGCCATGCGGATATGATGCCTGTCATCTCGGCTCCTAGTGATACGAGGCCGTTGGGATCCAGCACAGCGTTCCGTATTACCCTCCTGAACTCACCGATTCCATATTCTGCTAACAGTCATTGGATCTCGACCAACGCGAGCAGTAATGTCGCAATACGATAAACCGCAATCGCGATGGGCTACAATCCGACCTTTATCAAAGTCGGAAACGTGATGGTACGCATTTCCCCTCCTTACACGAGGCATCACAACAATGTTTCACCACGCAACGCCGGTCAACTGCTGTTTGTGTATGAGAAATCGGTTGGAAACTTTCCTCATGTCAGCCCGTTGTAGGTGTCGCCACCGGCGCCAACCTTGTGTGAATGCTCTGAAAAGCTAAGCATCTGAAACTTCCTGGCAGATTAATCATCTGCATATCACAGCATCTTTTTCCTGTCGGTTAAATTTCGCGTCTGTAGCACGTCATCTTCATGGTGTAGCAATTTTAATGGCCAGTAGTGAAGTAGTAGAGTAAGGGGGTACGAGCACACTTTTCATTGCTTACCACTTTTCACCTTTTAACCTATTTTTTCATTTTTATCCTATTTGTAAGGAGTGTGTCAGAATTCTCCATTACATTGAAAAAATTATAGCCATCTTAACGCTATTCTTTGCATTCTGTTAGACTGGAAATAAATGAGCACTCAGGTATCGATAGTAACAATCTGAGGGTGAAATGTGGGATCGCGATTCTACGCATTGTTGTGAGGCTAGTAATAATCCGAGGGCGAAATAGGGGAGCGCGATTGTATGTAGTGTCGGTCGAAGGCACGGAGACAGAAGACTTGACACGCTGCCCTCACGTCGGTGATGGCAGTTCTTACCACACTCAAGGCGTGATTTCATTTATATAACCAGGAGAGATTTTGATGGCTTAATTACGCTTGAACATAGAATGCTGGTAAAATTCGCAAGCATTTCGCAAAAGCAATTGCAGGGTTAGGCTCGTGATTGTTAGTCCGAGTTTGCAATAATCCCGTGTTTTGCTTGTCAGTTACAGAAGCCTCCTTATCCTCCAAATAATAATATTTATTCTCCACATTCATTTAATAAATATGCTGTAGTTATTAAATGTTAATGTCTTTGAAACTGAAATAATTTGTTAATCTGGCTCTCAGCCATTTGTGACACTTACGTCATTGTCATTTTCTATTATTGGTCATGATGATTTCTGAAGACTTAATTTGTGAAATCCCTTCTCACAAGTTATTTAGTAGTTAACAGGACCCAAACAAATTCCTTTAAAAAAATTCATTCTTGGTAACAATAAGCTTTAGCCGCTGCTGCTGCATGCTGCTGCGAATTGCTGTAAACCACATGGAAAAAAGCAGTCGTCTATAGAGGTGAGTGCAAAACGTGGGCCGAAACAGAGACACTGACAGACCACAAAGTGCCATGTACTCTAATCCAGTAAATTCCGTTGCTCAAGCCAGATTCTGTATCACTTGTAAATCCATATTCAAATAAGCGGTCAGATAGCTTATTCAAATGTTAGTTTTAAGTTTTCCATGTAAGGATCTGTTGAGGGCTTAAATGACAGTGAATCTGACACTCATACACCTCGCACACAGTGTTAGGCAGGTTAAAGTTCGATTACTGATTGTTCAGGTTGCTTATCGAGTCCATTTTCACAGACGAACATAGGCTATATTTGTTGTAGCTACGTGTTACATATTGTTCTGCTCCACGTCAGCCTATTAACCTACTGTTCTTCTACATCACTTCTGATTTTTTAACCTATTGTTCTGTGTACACTTCTTATGTCAATTTAATTACGAATATTAATTAATTGATCAATTAATTACCCCCTCTCCAGATGACATCTTGCGTTTTCACGTCACCCCTCCCCTCGCCCTCGCCTTAACGTATTCTGTCGCTTTCTCCCCAACCCCGTTGGCACCACCTTTGATATAAAGAATTGCCCTATCAAATTGATTGACTAATTAATTAAATCGATATCCCTATGTGTTTATGTGGGCAATGGCCTTCCCATGAGATCACCGAAGTTAAGCGCTGTCGGGCGTGGTCGGCACTTGGATGGGTGACCATCCAGGCCGCCATACGCCGTTGCCATTTTTCGGGGTGCACTCAGCCTCGTGATGCCAATCGAGGAGCTACTCGACCAAATAGTACCGGCTTCGGTCAAGAATACCATTATAACGACCAGGAGAGCGGTGTGTTGACCCCATGCCCCTCCTATCCGCATCCTCCTTGAGGATGACACGGCGGTCGGATGGTCCCGATGGACCACTTGTGGCCTGTAGGCGGAGTGGTTTTTTTATGTGTCTATGTGAAACATTTTTATCCCTTGCATCCTATTGATGGAATTAGGTCAAAATCCATACTGCTTCGATCCCAAAACCTCCAGTTCGACCTCCTCCTGGGTAAAATAGAAAAATATTGATTACTGCATATAATATCTCATTGACTATTTTGCGTAATATTTAATCACAGAGTAGGGCTGTGGATATGAGATAGATCGCTAAAAACATATCTGGTGAAATAAAAAGCACCCCTATATCGTCATCCGTCGTGCTACAGTCAGATCCCCCCACCGCCATCGGAGCCGACTGCCGGGCACACACGGCTGGGTCACATGCCGACCGCTGACCGTTTCATCATGCTTTCGCGAGCCGCAAGCTATGAATGTATGCAGTGTGCCGTTATGAAACGTGTGCAGTCTAATTCTGTTTGTGGTGCCGCTAGGATCGCTCGGCTGCCAGCACATGTGAGAGCTCCTTCAGAGGCAAATGACAACTGACAACTCAGTCAGTGGACATACCATAAGGCGTCAACAGCAGAAGCAGCTGAGATCTTGCCGTGTCCCCCAGCAGCATAATAACGGGATGAAGAAGAAACTCAAGAGTAAGTACCCATTGATTAGTAATAATACACGTTTGTGAGCTGTCTGTCTGTAGTTGCTATTATCGCATGTAATGGTTCCTTCTCTTCTGTCTTCAGCAGTAGAGGTGACATACACCTTGACAGGACCTGCAGCAGGAGCGGGGTGTGATCTAGCAGAACTGGTCAGCATTTTGGAACAGGATACTCAACAGATGAATACCGGTATGGACTCCGGAGATCTGTACTGGACTCCAGCATACGCACCACTTACTGAACTGCGGAACATTCCAGACATACTGCATGGACATAGAGTGGATGGGAAGATACCAACTGCTGCTCCCAGTGTGTCATTTCAGTTGTTCAGTTATAATTTAACTGCTAGTGGATCAAAGAGTTTGAACATAGGCATAGAAGAAGCTGCAAACTGTGACTGGAGTGTTTTGATGGAGATTGATAACGTGTAGAAAGGTGTTAAAGTGTGACACTCGGAATAAGAAGAAATGTGTCGTACAATACCGTACATCAACGTGCGGATGACTGCTGAGTATAGCCCGCCTCGTTCTCCCCTGGTTATTTACTACACTGGTCTGAGGTCATATCACAGTGTGATGAGGCAGCGCTCTGGGTGAAATCTGGAGCTGTATCTATTTATTTACAGCGCTCTACTGGTATTTGGGCTAAGGATGGCGATATCTCTTGTGTCAGAGAGACTGAATTGCTGGCTGCCATATGTTTGAATTCTATACAACGACACTGTCAACTGTCTCCCTCTGAGTAGTGTCCATGTATATGATTTAGAACAGTGCTTCAAAGCCGTGTCAAACTTAACTCCGATTGGTATAGAGTCCATCCACGCTAAATTTACTGATGCAACACTTTAGTTTTGTTGTGCTCCCGTCAGTATGAGGGAAATACATGCAAAATTTAGTGCATACTAGAAACAGTTATGTTTTATTTCTTACTTCATAACCCCCTCATTATGAGTAGCTACTGTAGCTCAGTCGGTCAGATGATTGTGCTATAGTGGCTACAAAGATTATTAAAAGTGTGTTTGTTCCCTATATAAGCCCATTGCACGCCATTACCTGATGTGGCCGGTATGATGGCGGGGTGAATGCAGCATCAGAACATTGCTGTAAGTACTGGTCCTGTGACGGTGTGGAGGAGGACCAGAAGAAAAAGAAGAATGGGATACTCCTGCCCAATAATATACGAGCAATAACTGTAGGTCCATCCAGTTGCAGAAAGACAAATGTTCTCATGTTGCTGCTAACACACCGAGATGGAATCCGCTTTCAGAATGTTTGTGTGTTCTCAAAACCACTTTTTCACCCCAACTACTAACCAGTGCAGGAGATCTTGGAAGGTGCAGATGGTGTCACATACGCAGCAGTGAATGTGGAAGTTGAGGTATTTTATTTGAGTCAGACTTATTCCAGAACAGTAAAACAGTTGATAAGGGAAATGAGAACCTCATTATACACTTCAAAGAAGACATTTTGAATTTCAAATACATTTACCTATCACACGTAAGAAATGATATGCCGTTCAATGAGTTTATAAAGATATATGGGGATTTCTAGAATCACACGCAGTACGGGTTTTTTGTTACTGATAAAACACAAAAACTGAATGATGATAAATATAGGTGCATCTTCCAGGAGTTACTACATATATAGCTATAAAAAGGGGTGAGTCACCCCTTCATCAGTATATATCGCACCATGGGCAAGTTCGCCTGCATGTCGACTGCTGAACGTGAGAGGATCGGTACACACAGATAGAACATTCACTTGTGTATGGATGCAAAAATTTAGACTCTCGAAAAAAGAGCTCAGGGTGTGCTTAAGGATCTATCTGAAAAATATAAACGGAGAGCTGAAAGTGTGCTTAAGGATCTATCTGAGAAATATGAATGGAATGTGGAGGGTGTGCGTAATAATCTACCTAAAAATTGTCAACGAGATGTTGAGGGTCCGTACAAGAACCTTGAGGAATATCAGGAACAACAAACTGGCGATGTGCATGTGGACATGAAGACAAATCATGAAAGTATTATGAAACAGATTGGGACATTGAGGAAATTATTAGAATAGAGAGAAGTGTTAACACCATAGCTGGAAGGGTAAACATTCTTGTAAAGGAGAAACCGAAAAAAATAAATATCGAAGCACCCCTCCGCACAGTAGTCCACTTAGCACGTAACAAGATGCCAGCCAAGAATAATTTCACCCAGGCACAGAAGGCTGTTCGAGAGAAATTACGCTTGCTGAGGTTAGGACATTTGGAGTGGGACCAAACACTGAGAGAAACCTTTAAATCAGTTACTGAATCTCTCAGGCAGCTTTTGGAAAATTATGTGATGACGACCAGGAAGCTATTTTCGATTTCATTAACCATCACAGCAATGATTGGTAGATAGAATATTCGGCGTCATGAAGGTGAAACCATACATGCTTGGCAAACAGCTTGTAAGTTTAACAGGTAACACAACACAGATAGGTGATAGGGAATTTCAAAGAACACCAGGTCTACTTAATCCTATTTCCTAAGACCAAAAAAATCCTTCCATTATTGACAAAAAGATCTGAAAATGTATGGTGAAACACTGCATTTGACTGATCTACATAACAAAGAAAATGGAGAACCAAAAAGCCAAACCAGGTTCTCCAAATCAGCGACCTCACTAGTCATTAGACATCGTGAGAGAGCAGAATGGGGCGCTCCGCGGAAGTCACGGACTTCGACCATGGTCAGGTGACTGGGTGCCGCTTGTGTCATACGTCTGTACGCGAGATTTTCACATTCCTAAACATCCATAGGTCCACTGTTACCGATGTGATAGTGAAGTGGAAACCGAAGGGACACGTACAGCACGAAAGCTTACAGGCCGACCTCGTCTGTTGACTGACAGAGACCGCCGACAATTGAAGAGGGTCGTAATGTGTAATAAGCAGACAACCATGCAGACCATCACACAGGAATTCCAAGCTGGATCAGTATCCACGGCAAGTACTATGACAGTTAGGCGGGAGGTGAGAAAACTTTGATTTCATGGTCGAGAGCTGCTCATATCTGTAACTTTTCCTTTGGGAGTGGTCGGTTTCCTGACCGATTAAAGTACTCCGTAGTGAAGCCACTTTATAAAAAGGGAGACAGGGATAATGTTGACAATTATAGACCTATTTCTATGCCATCGGTGTTTGCTAAAGTTATCGAGAGGGTTGTACATACAAGGTTACTGCAGCATTTAAATTCACATAATTTGCTGTCAAATGTACAGTTTGGTTTTAGAAATGGCTTAACAACTGAAAATGCTATAGTCTCTTTTCTCTGTGAGGTTTTGGACGGATTAAATAAAAGGTTGCGAACGTTAGGTGTTTTCTTTGATTTAACGAAGGCTTTTGACTGTGTTGACCACAAAATATTACTGCAGAAGTTGGAACATTATGGAGTAAGGGGAGTAGCTTACAATTGGTTCGCCTCCTACTTTAAGAACAGAAAGCAGAAGGTAATCCTCCGCTATATTGAGAGTGGTAATGATGTTCAGTCCCAATGGGGCACTGTTAAATGGGGCGTTCCCCAAGGGTCGGTGCTGGGGCCACTGCTGTTTCTTATTTATGTAAATGATATGCCTTCTAGTATTACAGGTGATTCAAAAATATTTCTGTTTGCTGATGACACCAGCTGGGTAGTGAAGGATCTTGTGTGTAATATTGAAACATTATCAAATAATGTAGTTCATGATATAAGTTCGTGGCTTGTGGAAAATAATTTGATGCTAAATCACAGTAAGACTCAGTTTTTACAGTTTCTAACCCACAATTCAACAAGAACTGACATTTTAATCAGACAGAATGGGCATGTTATAAGCGAGACGGAACAGTTCAAGTTCATAGGCGTACGGATAGATAGTAAGCTGTTGTGGAAAGCCCATGTTCAGGATCTTGTTCAGAAACTAAATGCCGCTTTATTTACCATTAGAACAGTATCTGAAATAAGTGACATTTCAACACGAAAAGTAGTATACTTCGCATATTTTCATACGCTTATGTCATATGGTATTATTTTTTGGGGTAATTCTTCTGATTCAAAAAGGGTATTTTTGGCTCAAAAACGGGCTGTTCGAGCTATGTATGGTGTAAGTTCGAAAACCTCTTGTCGACCCCTATTCAATAGTCTGGGAGTTCTGACATTGCCCTCACAGTATATATTTTCTTTAATGTCGTTTGTTGTTAGCAATATTAGCCTATTCCCAAGAGTTAGCAGCTTTCACTCAGTTAATACTAGGCAGAAATCAAATCTACATGTGGAATGCACTTCCTTGACTCTTGTGCAGAAAGGAGTGCAGTATTCTGCTGCATCCATTTTCAATAAGCTACCACAAGAACTCAAAAATCTTAGCAGTAGCCCAAACACTTTTAAGTCTAAACTGAAGAGTTTCCTCATGGCTCACTCCTTCTATTCTGTCGAGGAGCTCCTGGAAGAGCTTAAAAATTAAGCAAATTCCAGTGTTACATTCTTGATTTTCTTTATTTAAACTAACGACCTGTCGCCTGAATATGTTTCTTATATTTCATTTTATCTGTTTCTACAATCGTGTTATAATTTCATGTATTGACTCGTTCCATGACCATGGAGACTTCTCCTAAGTGTGGTCCCACGGAACAATAAATAAATAAATAAATAAATAAAAATAAGCCACACGTCATGCCACTAAATGCTTGGTGCAAGGAGCGTAAACACTGGACCATTGAACGATGGAAAAACGTTCTGTGGAGTGACGAATCACGGTACACAACGTGGCAATCCGATGGCAGGATGTGGATATGGCGAATGCCCGGTGAACGTCATCTGCCAGCGTGTGTAGTGCCAACAGTAGAATTCGGAGGCGGTGGTGTTATGGTGTGGTCGTGTTTTTCATGCTTTTTGTTTTGCGTGCCACTATCACAGCATAGGCCTACATTGATGTTTTAAGCACTTTCTTGCTTCTCATTGTTGAAGAACAATTCGGGGATGACGATTGCATCTTTCAACACGATCGAGCCCCTGTTCATAATGCACGACAATAACATCCCTGTAATGGACTGGCCTGCACAGAGTCTTGTCCTGAACCCTACAGAACAGCTTTGGGATGTTTTGGAACGCCGACTTCGTACCAGGCCTCACCGACCGACATCGATACCTCTCCTCAGTGCAGCACTCCGTGAAGAATGGGCTGCCATTCCCCAAGAAACTTTCCAACACCTGATTGAACGTATTCCTGGAGTGGAAGCTGTTATCAAGGCTAAGTTTGGGCCAACACCGTATTGAATTCCAGCATCACCGATGGAGGACGCCACGAACTTGTAAGTCATTTTCAGCCAGGCATCCGGATACTTTTGATTACATAGTGTAGAAAACTATTATAAAGTCTATGTTAGATGGCGAAAAAGGCATCGGTGATGGACTGACATTCGACATAACAGAGTCAACAGTCGATTACGACAGTACGTATACTGTCACGATCCCAGTGAACTAATACATCGGCTACCACGCACATGGCATCAGCTGCCGCTGGTAATACACCCCATTTGAAATAGATTGTTTCAATACTTTCAGAGCTTAGTGTGTGAGGGTATGTTTTATGTGATGGTTTGTGCAGTTTTGAACTACTGACTCCATACTTATTCGATTATACCTCTCTCCTTTTACCTTGATGACCTTGATTATACCTTGATGACGCCGAATGTTCTGTCTACCAATCATTGCTGTGATGGTTAATGAAATCGAAAATAGCTTCCTGGTCGTCATCACATAATTTTCCAAGAGGTGCCTGAGAGATTCAGTAACTGATTTAAAGGTTTCTCTCAGTGTTTGGTCCCACTCCAAATGTCCTAACCTCAGCAAGCGTAAGTTCTCTCGAACAGCCTTCTGTGCCTTGGCTGGCATCTTGTTACGTGCTAAGTGGACTACTGTGCAGAGGGGTGCTTCGATATTTATTTTTTTCGGTTTCTCCTTTACAAGAATGGTTACCCTCCCAGCTATGGTGTTAACACTTCTCTCTATTCTAATAATTTCCTCAATGTCCCAATCTGTTTCATAATACTTTCATGATTTGTTTTCATGTCCACATGAACCACGGGACCACGGCGATCCTGAGCGCACATTCTCCTTGATGTTGCTTATCTTGCGCATGGACTACTCGGTTTGTATATTTTGCTTATTTTTTTCATAGTTCCACACAACGTCTTCCTGTTTTCTCGATTGATCTGTGTTCAGTTTTTCAAGGCCTATCCACTGTGCCAACTTATAACTAAATCTGAGGGGGGTGCGATGGGGAGGTTCCCTTGTAATAAAATAAATACAAATAACGTCTACTATTTCGAATCATTTGATGACCTGCGGCTTCCAGAAGAGCTACAACGATACCTCACGAGCAGATGACAAGTGTTCTACAATTTTCAGCGCTACCAAGGCTTTAACACTTACCTGTGTGGCCACTACGCATCACTTTCCTTCTGACGTTTATGAGGAGGGATACATAAGGAGGTGCTTTAAGCACCCATTTTGCAGTTGGTGTCCATATGCAATGTCGTATACTCCGACATTAATGCAATGATTGCCTGTATTACATCCGACTAATTTAAGCAATGGTAAGTGGAGTATTGCTCTGATTGGGCTGGAAATATACAACATTATGCCAGACAGCATGGAGACTAACAATAAACTGCATCTGGAAATTAACGACAGAAAAAAATTGTGGAGATAGAACCTGATGCATATGACACAGACGATTTGAATGACGTTTTAAAACGGTCTGCAAAAGGAATTGAGCTATGTGCAAACATCAGTACACATAATTCTGAAAGAGGAACTGTGAGTGCGACGATTGACTTTAACCGGGAAGGCTCAATAGCACGACTACTGCCTTGCACAAAAGGACAGGTTTTGAAGAAGGATTCTGATAAATATTACAGATCTGATCAGGTGGTGGATATACCCCCTGTCAGTACAACCCGTGTCTAGTGCAACATTGCAAAGAACTCCTACCTCAACGATAGACTGATTTACACCATTTATGGGCTCTTTCCGTCAGTTGGATTGGGGTATAAGATTGTTGAGACGCCCACCAACGCTACATACCTCCCAGTGACAGTTCAGACATTGGACTATCTGGAGCTGCGTATTGTGGACCAGAATAATTAACTTGTTGACTTTCGTGGCTAGTGAATCATTGTACGATTATAAGTAACACAGAAAGAGCGTGAAGTATAAAACCGGCGCACACAACCCACAGCACAGCACTTTGCAGCATAACCCCATGCATACCTCTACAACTGCTCAAGGGGTCCTTCGCCGACATGCAACAAATTAATATGAATGCTAAACAGGAGCTTACTGTGGTATCGAGTGTAACGGACAATAATTCATGCACTCAAGGACCCCAAGAGGAGAACAAGATCATCATCAATAAAATAATACAGAAAATGCCTCACATCTCTGTAATGGACGAGGAGCGTTTGAAGCTTTTAAAGGTTCCAAATGCAGGCGCACATCTACCACAAAGTTTCCATTCATGGGAGTTTTTTGAGCACCTAGTGCTACCGGAAATCAAACGTGGGCTATTAAAAGCTCTGTTCAATTGGTGACATACAGAGTTATCACACTGGCATTTCAGAAAGATGGATGGGGAACATAGCGAATGACTCCACTGCAGTTGACAGCTGCAAGTTAACTAATGACAGAGTTTACTTCAGTGCAGATTTCTATCCGCATGTCAATTTACACGTGGAGTGGGACGAAAATGTACACAGTCTAGCATATGACATGTAAGCAAAGTTCCATACTACTTTCTATGAAGAGGAGGGATCTCTACTCAGACCATGGAAATTCAAGTAGCTGGCACCAATCAACGTAATAGACTACTCAAAACACAACGAGAGAGTAAAATCAGGACCCATAGACGTGCAAACCGAATCTTAAATTTCTGAAAATTTCCTCAAACATACAGCAGTGTATGCTCTAGTTCTACATAATGAGTGGTTAACTATTGCCCGCTCATAGTGTTGTGCAGCAAGCTGTATAAATGAACAAGTGTTGTGCTGTACCCCGACCATATCGCAATGACATCTCGAGGTGAAAACATCATTGCAGATGTTCAGGATTTCTATGGTGGTGAGTGCAGACAGTTAATATTTAGAGATGTTGCGTTCGTACCATACACAGAAGATGCAGATATAATAGGGACATTCTCAGCAACCACTGCATTTTCGAGGTCTTTCCAGGATATGAAGTATAATAAAACACGGAGGAGTGCAAAGTGGTTAACACATTTCTACCATGGAATTCAGTGGGATGATTCTCGTACACAATATAAAGATATGGTGACATCGCTTCGATTTTTCGACCATATGGGTATTTTCATCTAGGGTGAGGAGTAGGTTGCATGGATGCATCGAATCTTCAAGTACGCTGTTATTCTCAACGTGGAATTCTACGGGTGTCCTGTTCCCCATCGCCTCAGGAAGAATAAGAAGGTGTGTGAAAATAGTGTTGTGCCTGCTCATGAAAATGTAAAATTACTTTTAAATTCGATGATAAATAAGTGAATGTTTGCCTTACATTTGGCGTACTCCTTTTTTTTTGTTGCTCTGATCATACTTTGGTAGTATGCAACGTTGTCCAGATCCTCCTAAAGCATAGGGGATATAATTTTAGACAGTTTGCTACGTGTTTGGAAGCGGTCACCACCTGCTCCTATAAACCAATATGTGCAGCACGATATGCGAAATCAGATGCGGCCAATACAAATAATTTGTTATTCTCCATCTTGAACTTAACCTCCTAAACAGCATTCGTTTTCAGAACTAATATCATTTTTGTCCTGCATGCCCTTTGTACATACAGTGCAATAGGGGATAGGTTCTTCTGTAGGTAACAACAACAAAGACATATAGTAACGATTTTTTTCATTTATTCAGTTCACAGTTATGTAATTTTGATTTTTTATATACAATTCAGTTGTTGAGATCACAATTCAGTTCTTGAGGTACAGTTCAATTCTTGAGATAAAATTCTGTTCTTGAGGTACAATCCTGTTCTTGAGATATAATTCAGTTCTGAGGTACAATTTAGTACTTGTACCTTTCTTGAGGTACAGTTCAATTCTTGAAATTACAATTCAGGTCTTGAGATTACAGTTCATGTCTTGAGATACAATTTGTCTGTTTCTCACGTAATATTCAATGCAGAAAAAAATTCACTGTTGAAAAATTAATTACACGGTCCCTATAGCACCAGCTACATGATGGTGCACTGTGAACTACGTATACATAAAAACTAGTCTGACTTGGACGGCTAGTGCTAGCTGAACCTCAAAAACTGTTCTATTTACAAATTTACAACGCGCGTGTGCACTTACAAACATACATACACACACACACACACACACACACACACACACACACAACGTGCAAGACCGGTTCATATTTCTCATTCTACACGATGTGCAAGATTTACATTCCTTTCCTCTGACGTGCAAGGTATATTTCTTTCTTAAAAGTTGTATAATTTTTTCATCAGCGCAAACATTATATGCTCTTATATACATCGATACGTTTTTAGCTAGCTGATATGGTGTGCATATATATTTACATGAGTGTACACAGTACACAAAGTACTCAAACACACATAATGTGCAAAACAACGCACATACACACATCTATATAAAATTACTTAAACTATGATAAAACGGCCATACTATTTGATCACGTTCACGCCCAGTCTCGTGCACTCCCTCTCAGTCACTCCCCAACCCCTTCCTCTCGAAACAAGTGAGTAGTGTGAGTACAGGCGAGTTTTTATTCCGTCACCACAAATGATCCTTTTATCGTCACGAGGTGACAGGCTAATCTTACATCGCAGTACAGTTTATACAGGGTGGTTCGTTGATAGTGACCGGGCCAAATGTTTCACGAAATACGCGTCAAACGAAAAATTACAAAGAACGAAACTTCTCTAGCTTGAAGGAGGAAACCAGATGTCGCTATGGTTGGCCCGCTAGATGGCGTTGCCATAGGTCAAACGGATATCAACTGCGTTTTTTTACATAGGAACCCCCATTTTAATTACATATCCGTGTAGTACGTAAAGAAATATGAATGTTTTAGTTGGACCACTCTTTTCGCTTTGTGATAGATGGCGCTCTAATAGTCACAAACGTATAAGTACGTAGTATCACGTGACATTCCGCCAGTGCGGACGGTATTTGCTTCCTGGTACATTACCCGTGTTAAAATGGACCGCTTACCAATTGCGGAAAAGGTCGATATCGTGTTGATGTATGGCTATTGTGATCAAAATGCCCAACGCGCGTGTGCTATGTATGCTGCTCGGTATCCTGGACGACATCATCCAAGTGTCCGGACCGTTCGCCGGATAGTTACGTTATTTAAGGAAACAGGAAGTGTTCAGCCACATGTGAAACGTCAACCACGACCTGCAACAAATGATGATGTCCAAGTAGGTGTTTTAGCTCCTGTCGCGGCTAATCCGCACATCAGTAGCAGACCAATTGCGCGAGAATCGGGAATCTCAAAAACTTCGGTGTTGAGAATGCCACATCAACATCGACTGCACCCGTACCATATTTCTATGCACCAGGAATTGCATGGCAACGACTTTGAACGTCGTGTACAGTTCTGCCACTGGGCACAAGAGAAATTACGGGACGATGACAGATGTTTTACACGCGTTCTATTAAGCGACGAAGCGTCATTCACCAACAGCGGTAACGTGTACCGGCATAATATGCACTACTGGGCAACGGAAAATCCACGATGGCTGCGACGAGTGGAACATCAGCGACTTTGGCGGGTTAATATATGGTGCGGCATTATGGAAGGAAGGATAGTTGGCCCCCATTTTATCGATGGCAATCTAAATGGTGCAATGTATGCTGCTTTCCTACGTAATGTTACTACCAGATGTTTCACTGCATGACAGAATGGCGATGTACTTCCAACATGATGGATGTCCGGCACATAGCGGTATTGAATAGCATATTTCATGACAGGTGGATTGGTCGTCGAAATACCATACCATGACCCGCACGATCACTAGATCTGACGTCCCCGGATTTCTTTCTGTGGGGAAAGTTGAAGGATATTTGCTAACGTGATCCACCGACAACGCCTGACAAGATGCGTCAGCGCATTGTCAATGTATGTGCGAACATTATGGAAGGCGAACTACTCGCTGTTGACAGGAATGTCGTTACACGCATTCCCAAATGCACTGAGATTGACGGACATCATTTTGAGCATTTATCGCATTAATGTGGTATTTACAGATGTAACAGCATGCATTCTCAGAAAAGTTAAGTTCACAAAGGTACATGTATCACATTGGAACAACCGGAATAAAATATTCAAACATACCTACGTTCGTATTTTAATTTAAAAAACCTACCTGTTCCCAACTGTTCGTCTAGAATTGTGAGCCATATGTTTGTGACTATAAGAGCGCCATCTATCACAAAGCGAAAAAAGTGGTCCAACTAAAACATTCATATTTCTTTACGTACTACACGAATATGTAATAAAAATGGGGGTTCCTATTTTAAAAAAACGCAGTTGATATCCGTTTGACCTATAGCAGCGCTATCTAGCGGGCCAACCATAGTGCCATCTCGTTTCCCCCTTCAAGCTAGACAAGTTTAGTTCGTTGTAGTTTTTTTCGTTTGACGCTTATTTCGTGAGATATTTGGCCCGATCACGATCAATGGACCACCCTGTATATATCGTGTCCTCTCGATCGAATAATATTTTGTCGTACCACATGAGGCAAGTGCAGTTGGCAATTGCTAACTCCACTATAAGGGTACTGCAAATAGTCTTCGATCGAGAGGGCTCTCGATGTCACATGTTGAACACTGTTAGCCCACCACTGGGTGGCATCTTTCAATGTGCGATACGCATAAATTTTTGACCAGAGACCCACAAACTCCACAGTCGGCAATTCAGTTGCCTTTCATAAGGTCAATAACCTTCTTGTTCTGTGGAAAAATACCGTAAGGAATATCAGTCGTGTATGAGGACATGTCGAATTCATTGCCATGGTACCTCATTGCTTCATATGGACCACAGTTCTTCACCCAGTAACTTCGGATCTGCGAAATGAATTTTCGCTCTCATAATAAATCAGTAGATGTGGAGTCTGGATAGGTCTAGTTTGCACATCCACATATAAATAGGTTTCGTGAACTCTAGTGCAACCTTCACCATCTCCACTGCAACAGAGTTCTCCCTGAATTTAGTGACCTGCTAAAAAATTCGGTCTGTTGATGCATTTTCTTACACCCTACCGCCTGTCCCATGCGGTTCTAATCAAAATTATAAGCCGTTCCATCAAATTCTCTATTGTTTTGTAGAATATTGAATTATTCACTAATTTATAAAACTCTTTCTCAGCGTCAAACGTCACGGAAGCTCTCTGTCGCGTATTCAAATCAATATACTCCTTCAACCAGATGGACTGCGTGTAGGAAATAGCCCAAGTGATTCCAACTAGCTCCATTACAAACTGAGACACTGTTGGAGATTACAGTAATGAATAACATACCTCCGCTTATTTTCCACCGTTGTCATCAGTTTTGGGCTGGAGCCTCTTCGCTGAACTAATTGTTCCGCACATTGCGGCAAATCGGCCTGTACGTCATGCAAATTGATAGGGTATGTGAGTTCTGCCTCAGCCACATACCTCACATCAGAATCAGCCGCCAAACTCTTGATTCTTCCTCGTGATTCCTTGCATTCGTCTTCGGACACCTGTCGAAACTCGTCAATCGGCAGTTACTGTTGCATGACGTGCCCATATGAGTTATTCACATCGAAGTACCGGGGGATCAAAAAGTCAGTATAAATTAGAAAACTGAATAAATCACGAAATAATGTAGATAGAGAGGTACAAATTGACACACTCGCTTGGAATGACATGGGGTTTTATTAGAACCAAAAAAATACAAAAGTTCAAAAAATGTCCGACAGATGGTGCTTCATCTGATCAGAATAGAAATAATTAGCATAACAAAGTAAGACAAAGCAAAAATGATGTTCTTTACAGGAAATGCTCAATATGTCCGCCATCATTCTTCAACAATAGCTGTAGTGGAGGAATAATGTTGTGAACAGCACTGTAAAGCATGTCCGGAGTTATGGTCAGGCATTGGCGTCGGATGTTGTCTTTCAGCATCCCTACAGATGTCGGTCGATCACGATACACTTGCGACTTCAGGTATCCCCAAAGCCAATAATCGCACGGACTGAGGTCTGGGGACCTGGGAGGTCAAGCATGACGAAAGTGGCGGCTGAGAACACAATCATCACCAAACGACGCGCACAAGAGATCTTTCACGCGTCTAGCAACATGGGGTGGAGCGCCATCCTGCATTTTGGTTCTAATAAAACCCCATGCCATTCCAAGTGTATGTGTCAATTTTTATCTCTCTATCCACATTATTCTGTGGTTTATTAAGTTTTCAAATTTATACTGACTTTTTGATCACCCGGTATATGATGTAACTCGAATCAAGGGATGCATTGAAACTGTCACCCATCCGTGGATTATTTGTCCCGTGTCTATGGACACACTGGCAAAGTCCTTCTTGGATGCCCCATTCAAATAAAAGAAGCATGCTAGGATCGATCAATAATTCCATGCTGCACTTCGTTTTCTTGAGCATTGCGTCCCTAAACAACCCGGGCACCTTGTAATAAAGGGCGGGATCCAGAGAATATGTGGTCATGCACACACTCCGGAATTATTTGGAAACATCAGCATGCAAATGCACGTCTGTGTCAATGTAGGGTTGTACGTACTCTCCTAAAGTGGAGATAATGAATTCCTGCCAGACATTTACGGCATGCTCACACGCTGCATCCGTTATGGCATAGACCGTGGGATTACTGGAGAATGGAATTACATCGGGTAGTCTTGTTTCGTCGAGTCTTGCACAGTCTCCCGATACTCGTAAGGGAAACCTCCTTCCTAGTCGCAAGTTGGAACTTTTCCTTGTCAGGAAATGTAGCTCGTGTGACGTGCATAGCCTCCAAAGACAGAGTTTCAACGAGTTTCTGAAGTGATGTTCGTATAAACAGTAGCGAATTAAGGAAGCGGAGCGCAATTCTTGACGTCATTCGTTTGGAGCATGAGACGTATATCTCGACGCTCTCAGGCAGGACGCCCAGCCAAAATTATCCAAGTGTTCAACGAGGAAATGAGCATCATACCCGCTTACATTATGGAAGAAAACGGGTTTGTGCCTTGGTAACTGACACTTCACGTTGCATGTATTGTGAGCTGTGCCACGGAACTTCCCCGTAAGATCACAGTGATCCCTACGAGGAGTTTCTGCTTTCTAATCTAACGGCAACCCGCAAATATGACAGTCAACCGCGATTTTGTACAAATATTCATCCTCCTTCGATTTGGTTATGGGAGTATCGATGCCGTAAAGCTTGTCAACTTCCCATGAAAGTTTTTCGAGCTCAGTGTTCAGTCATACCGCACGATTATCCCCGACCTAAGATTTGTAGTGGCTACGACTCGAATTATAGAACGATACAGTTTCGTACGCTGCGGCATATGGTACGCGTTTTTCTGTGAAGGTAGTATGGGAGGCTGTGGGGTCATCTTCCCAGTGAGTAAAACAATTGACTTATGCTACAAATGGGCATCGCTCCTGATGGCGAGCATTTTTGAACTAGGAATTTCTTGTCATCGGTAGGCATAATAACACTTACCGGATCCTTGGAAACGCAATGTACTATGTGCGTTGCTAAAAGGTCTCTTCTCGAAAAGGCATCGACGCACCTTAAGCAAATATACTTTTTACATTTGCGGTTACTTAGTTGAAAGAATAGGAGCCGGGACATGTCTTTGATACAAACACAATGATAGTTATCCTTCTTCTCATTGGATAGTAGCAGCATGTTTACATACCGCTTAAGCTCACTGGCAAATTCTGAGAAATATTTGTTTCCTGATCGTTGTGCTCATGGGACTTGCGTTTGTCCAGACCATAAACAGTTTCAATATTCCAGTATCCTCAGCCTCGAATTTAGATATGTCCAGAAGTTTAACAGGGAACTCGATACCGTCTAAGTTGTAACACCTAAGAGTGTGAAGGTATCTACCGTATCGATGTGTACGCTGAGGATATTTCTCGTAACCTCTCTCGCAAGCCATGATCGACCATTCAAAACAAGCCTGATCCTTTTTATTTTTGACGTTAATGCATGCCCGCTTGGCTGCTATATATATATATATATATATATATATATATATATATATATATATATATATATATATATATATATATATAATATGACTTTTGAACACTATTAAGGTAAATACATTGTCTATTCTCTATGAAAATCTTTCATTTGCTAACGATATGCCTATAAGTAGTTAGACTCTTTTATTTAGCTGGCTGTATTGGCGCTCGCTGTATTCCTGTAGCTCGAGTAACGAAGATTTTGGTGAGGTAAGTGATTCGTGAAGGATAGGTTATTGTTAGTCAGGGCTATTATTTTGTAGGGATTATTAGAAGTCAGATTGCGTTGTGCTAAAATATTGTGAGTCAGTTCAGAAATGATCAGAGTAAATAAACTGAAAACTGTCTGAATGCGTTCAATTTCACTCTGCTGTTTCAGTATCAAATAACGTAGAAGTTTACCAGCACAGTCTTTCTTTACAATCAAAGCGGAAGTTTCACACTTCGCCGCATTTAATGGCGGGATGCCGCAGATTATTAAAGACCTTGAGGAGCTAAGTTTCCAGAACAGGTAGGCACGCTTTGAGAAACCCTACAGGGTCGCGGTATCCTCCTGCTGGATTCTTGATTCTAGTGAACGAGATTCTCTCCTCAAAGGCGCCCACAATCACTGAGTATTCTAATGGCATCATGACGTCACTGACGTGATGTCCGTTATTATCACTGATAGGAAGAGGGAGGGATCAGCGGCTAGCCACTGGCAGAGTGGCGGATGACGCTATCTGGACGGTTTTTATTCCACTAGCGATCTATCTGAGATCCACAGCCCTGCCCTATGTTTAAATATTACGCAATACAGTCGATGAAATATTATATGCAGTAGTCAATATTTTTCTTTTTTATCCACAAGGGGGTGAGGAAACCGAAGCGGAAGTTGTGGGATCGAAGCAGTATGAATTTTCGTCTAACTCCACCAGTAGGACGCAAGGAAAAAAACACTATCCCACACAGACACACAAGAATATCGATTTAATTAATTAGTCAATCAATCTGATAGAGCGACTTTTTCATTTTAATATTGGTTCCAGAGGGGGATGGGGAGAAAGCGATACTATACGTTAAGGGGAGGGGGAGGGGATGATGTGGAGAACCCATGACGTCATAAGGGAGGACGTAATTAATTTATCAGTTCTTCAATAAAATTCTTCAGGGTATCAGACCGCATCGTCATAATTTAAAATGCGCCAACGTTTCGGCCAGCGTTGCAGCTAGCCTTCATCAGGGCTTTACGTTAACTGCTAAATGAACACACTTGGTTCCTTTAATAGCTGCACGAGAAAACCGTGTCGTTACTTGATTGGCTGTAAAAGGAGGAGGAGGAGGGGTGAAAGGTATGCTTTATTGGTGTTTCCTTTATTATCTGTCATTGGCTGAAATAGCTGTTTTCTATTGGTCTTTATATTAATCCACCCCATTGGAGGAGACTGACGAATAGCGAACAGGTGATGGCTGTGACGTCACACTGTTTCCATGCTGCCCAGAAGCCGGCTGCGGCGTGCCATTGCTTTGTGTGCTCGCGACCACTACTGCGGCTCTCCGCGTGTCTGCATGGGCCGCCACGGTTCTGCCGCCGCTCCGTAGCCCTGCTATTGCAGGCAGCCAAGACCTCGGAAGCTTGTACCCGTCCTCTCTATTCATGTTGGCGGGTCTTTTGGCTATTTCTATCGCCTCTCTAATCTTTCTTTTGAAAGTGAGAGGCTGTTTCGCCAGGACGCGGGCTTCTTGAAAAAATATTGGTTTCCCGCACTCGTCTCGGTGTTCCGCCACTGCTGACTTAGTGTGTTGTTTCAGGCGGATATATCTTTCATGTTCCGAGACCCTTGTGCTAATCGGACGTCCCGTCTCACCTATGTAGACTAATCCACACGCACAACCAATTTCATACACGCCAGCTGTGTGTAGTTTGTCAACTGCATCCTTGGTAGAACCGAGCATGTCTGATATTTTGTTTCTGCTTCGGAAAATTGGTTTGATGTCGGCTTTTCATAGAATTTTGCCAATACGTTCGGTGACCCCTTGTACATATGGTAACGCAGCAATGCTCTGTGCCTCCTTCTCCTCTTCCCTATTAGTCTTCTCCCTTGTCGACATGGTGCTATGCTTCCCATAGCCATTAGTTCCGAAGATGGACCTGAGGCGTTCAAGTTCTGTCTTCAGATGTTCTTCGTCGCTTATCCTGTACGCTCTCTTCGTTAGCGTGTGCAGGGCGGACTTCTTCTGCGTGGGGTGATGGTGGGAGGAGGCGTGAAGGTACCTGTCCGTATTGGTTGGTTTCCTGTACACTTTGTGGCCAAGTTTACCATCAGGTTTTCGATAAACTTCCACGTCGAGAAAAGGCAGCACCCCATTCTTCTCTGTTTCCATTGTAAACTGAATTTTCCTATGCTGTTGGTTAAGGTGCTTGTGGAAGTTCTGTAACTCCTCTTCTCCGTGGGGCCAGGTGACGAAAGTATCATCGACATAGCGAAGCCAACAATTTGGACCTAATGGTGCGGACTGGAGGGCTGTTTCCTCAAATGCCTCCATGAAAATTTCTGCTGTGATAGGCGACAGGGGTGAGCCCATAGCTACACCGTCAGCTTGTTCACAAAATTGACCTCTCCACTTGAAATAGGTGGTCGTCAGACAGTGGCGCACAAGCTCACATATATCAGGTGCCACGCGTTCTTCTAGGATGTTCACAGTATCTGACACTGGGACATTCGTGAATAGGGATTTGACGTCGAAACTAACCATCAGATCTTGGTCCGTAACACGCATTTCCTTTAGGAGAGACACGAAGTGAGTGGAATCCTTAACGTAGGACTCGGTTTAATGCACTAGGTGTCGGAGCCTAGGTGCCAGTTCTTTCGCTAGGTAGTAGGTCGGCGAATTTATACAGTTTACTATGGGCCTTAAGGGGAAGTCGGTTTTGTGTACCTTCGGTACACCATATATCCTTGGTGCCTGTGTCACTTGCGGGATGAATCTTCTGGCCTTGTCGAAGTTGATTCTAGAGTGCTTGAGCAGTTCCTGCGTCGTTTTGATTACCTTGGCCGTCGGATCTCCCTGAAGTTTCTTGTAGATAGGTTCTGCGAGGATATCTTCCATTCGTTTGTTGTAATCAGTTGTGTCTGAATAAAGCAAAGCCACCGAAGCAAAACATCAACGCTGAGGAATACCATGCCATCAAGGAACTCAGGGACAACCCCCACTTAGTAGTGGTACAGGCAGATAAGGGCAACGCCACTGTAGTCCAAGACAGTCGCGACACCTCGCCTTGATTTTGTTGCCTACCACGCCAGCAGCGCCCCAAGCGGCCAGTAACTTAAACTGTGAGTTCGGCGTGATCGTGAAAGCGAGTAGTGGTTGTCTAGTTTGATTTTTACAATGGTTTTTACAAGCGGGAGCGTTTGTAGCGAAATAAATTGCAGCAGCAACAGTTAGAAGACACCACAGCTGTCTTTTTTAGGTTTCCTAAGGATCCTGAGATATATATACCATCATGTTACTAAACTGTATTGTCGGGATTCACTTGCAAACTACATGTGTGTATTTATTAATGTTACGTTTTAGGAGCAGAAAATGGCTAGTTAATAGCAGACGAGAAGACCTTTTGAAAAAAGACGCAGTTTACCTGTCTAACAAGATTAGGTTTTGTTCGCTACATTTCGAACAAAACCAGTTCATGAGTGCAGACAATAGTAAACTCGTGTGGATTGCAGTCCCCACACTATTTGACATCCCAAATAAGCCACCTCAACTGACGATGAAGAGGAAACTGCCACAAAGATTCGACAATCCATCTAAAGCTGTAAAACAGTCCTGTGACACAAAAGCAGCCAGTTCAACTCCTCATGTGTCAGTGCCAGATTCGTGTGAATCGTCAACACAGACCTGCTTTGACGATAAAGTGGTTAGCTTGAGTGCAGTTATTCGTGTCTTACAAAAGTGTAATGTTTGCTATGTATTTCATTCACTTCTGTTGTTAGTCACTTAATTTTCCTTGCTTTCTTCGTGAGATGACATTATTTTCTTAGCACTTTGTTCACTGACAGATTGTGTGAAAATTATTCAAATATTTGGTTTTGCGTGAAACGTAATGTAATCAGCTCATTATAATGTTTTCAACATATTTCTTGGCAGTTGCTTGTCCCACTTATAATAATATATAAAGATGAAGGTCGTACTTGTGGCAACAGGCGACAATGACAAACACAGTAGGCCTACAGAACGGTAAATGAGCTGTCGGTCACTTTTGTATGTAGAGGAACATGTTTGTGCTTCATACGTGTGAATCTGTGTTTATATTCTTTTGATATCGATGTGGTAAGCTGCAATTCTATCCAACATCATAAGGGTTTCTTCACGGGTTCTAGGCGCTCAGTCAGGAATCGCGCGACTGCTACGGTCGCAGGTTCGAATCCTGCCTCGAGCATGGATGTGTGTGATGTCCTTAGGTTAGTTAGGTTTAAGTAGTTCTAAGCTCTAGGGGACTGATGACCACAGATGTTAAGTCCCACAGTGCTCAGAGCCATTTGAACCATTTTCGTTTCTTCACGAATGTGTTGTAGCTTGCCACTCGATTCATGGTTTTTGTCCATACTTGCGCTTACTTTAGAATCACTTTTAGAAACATACATGCCTTCTTATACTACATAAACCCTTGGAGGCAAGAAAATAACTCAAATATTTTGTAAATTGAGTAGGAAATGGATGCAAAACAAACATTATGCTTACGAAGCGTGTGACGTTCACCTTACTCGCCGCTTGGGGCGCTAGTATCGCTCCATCTGTCAAACGGTAACAACTTTTACAGCAGTGAAAGTCGCGACTGTTACGTTAGACTGTGGTACTACGGAGATCTGCGTTGAAAACTAGTTCACACAACAAAACTGGGACTACAGTCTACGTCTTTCCCCCTCCCAAGTCGCCCCTCCTCTCTCTCCAGTTCCGCCCCCGCCTCTCCCCTCCCACTCTCGCTAGCACAATCAGAAGCTCCTTGGCGTATCTGGAAGACACAGCATCCCGGCGGCGCGACAACGGACACACGAAATGTATCGGCATCTGGTTATCGCCTTCCTGGTCCTCTTCTGCATCGCTCAGGTACCGCTTACCTTCCTTAGGGGCAGCCATTACTCTGAAAGTAATTGTAAGCTAAACATTAATCATACATATTATTTCTCGAGTCAACATTCCGTTTTAATAATCGAGATATCGCTAGAAAGGTTTATTAATCGGCTTCTGACATTGCACATAGATGTGCGATAAAACTTGTTATTTGTGAAAATTTTTAACATAAAAAAGACTTTAACTATCATAAGCAAAAGGGCATTTTGGATTCCCAGTATCATTCTATGTTTTACGAAACTAACTTATTAATCGCGAATAAGAAACTCCCTTTTCATATTATCTTATCACAAATGCCGTTTTATTCGTTTTGAAGTACTTATTAACGAGCTAATTAGTATACGACATTGTCAAAGATAATAACCGTGACCACTTTGGTAGTACATTATCTCTGATCGTCGCACAAATCGATTTTGTAAAACGACTACACTTTCCGAAACGACAACCATGTTTGTCACTGTCGCCTTGAATTGTGATTTACCTGTTGCTACTATAGCCTAACGTGCTTAATGTAACTGAAAATGTTTGTAGAGTTAAACGTACCAGTTGTGTGGTTCTACTAACAGTCCCTGATCTATGCCCATTGTACAAGCCGGGACAAACATTCCGAATGCAAAACACGTTTTTGGACACTTGTCAACATGTTGCGGAAACACTGTTTTACGCTGTTTATCACTCTCGCAAATGCCAATCAACGTCAAGTTTCACTTGTAACATCACATACTTCATTCTGCAGTGCCTATACTGTATATTGTTGTGTATGTGGATACAAGGATGTACCACAAATACATGATTATTATTTCACTGTCATTATTTAAAACTATAAAACTGCGAATGTTTTACGTGGGTCTCTTGATTTTTAATTATTCACGTGCATATAGGCACCAAAGCTGTGATATTATTATTGCTACTGCCAATCAACGCAGTGTCACAAAAGAAAAATACGTTGGCTACGAGCTTTAAAGTACACTGCCTATTACAATGACGTCAGTAAATTTGTCTACAGCGATGCGAAGAGTAGTAGTAACGAAAGTATTACAAGAGGACGCGTAAAATTGCACTGGTGGAAGAGCCATGACAAACAAATTGGCACATGTGTTGCATGTATCACAAGTGGCAGAAAGAAATGGAAGTTGTCCGCCAAAGATTACTGAGATGGCTAAAAGAAGAGGTTAACGCCAAGGCCGTGGAGTCATGAACCTGCGCTAGCGAACTCGTTTAGCGTTGTAAAATGTTCCTTTGTTTGTTTGCTTTGTGTGAAACTGTCTCCTATTCATTGGCATACGTCTGAATTTCGGCATCACCTCAATGCGTTCTCTTTTCTGATCCTGAAAGGCCTTTCGCTCATCAGAATGAAATCTAGTTTACCATTTTCTGCGCAATTATAAAGATAATGACAATGTTGCTTACATCTTTGGAAGAATTAACCTCTACAAGATATTTTCCAGGACTGTTAGAGACGGAACCAATTGATTAGGTAGATGCTGTCGAGTTCAAAGCATAAAAAATTTGGAATAAGACAGTTATCAAGCGAACAGCCCTACTGTTTATATTTGTCATCACCAACATTGTCATCCACGTCTTCGACATCACTCTCATGTTCATAACATTAATTTTTTCTTCCTGCTCCTCACCTGCTACCGCAGCTTAGCCTCACCTTCGTCCTCCTCATCATCAACCGCACTTCAGCTTCTTTTTCAGCTTTATCATCATCTTCATCCTCTGTATTTTCACCTCATCTTCATGATCACCATCATCATTATCATAGTATAGCTTAGCCCTAAAAACCTAATTTAGCTAAACAAAAGAACTACAGGCAATTTTTACACTCTCCTTTTTTTCTTTTGCTCTCCAGCCAAAGTTTGTCTTGAACTGCCCTGTTGTTGTTGTTGTGGTCTTCAGTTCTGAGACTGGTTTGATGCAGCTCTCCATGCTACTCTATCCTGTGCAAGCTTCTTCATCTCCCAGTACCTACTGCAACCTACATCCTTCTGAATCTGCTTAGTGCATTCATCTCTTGGTCTCCCTCTACGATTTTTACCCTCCACGCTACCCTCAAATACTAAATTGGTAGTCCCTCGACGCCTCAGAACATTTCCTACCAATCGATCCCTTCTCCTAGTCAAGCTGTGCCACAAACTTCCCTTCTCCACAATTCTATTCCGTACCTTCTCATTAGTTATATGATCTACCCGTCTAATCTTCAGCATCTGTAGCACCACATTTCGAAAGCTTCTATTCCCTTCTTCTCCAAACTGTTTATCGTCCATGTTTCACTTCCATACATGGCTACACCCCATACAAATACTTTCAGAAATGACTTCCTGACACTTATATCTATACTCGATGTTAACAAATTTCTCTTCTTCAGAAACGCTTTCCTTGCCTTTCCCAGTCTACATTCTATATCCTCTCTACTTCCACCATCATCAGTTATTTTGCTCCCCAAATAGCAAAACTCCTTTACTACTTTAATTGTTTCATTTCCTAATCTAATTCCCTCAGCATCACCCGACTTAATTCGACTACATTCCATTATCCTCGTTTTGCTTTTGTTGATGTTCATCTTATATCCTCCTTTCAAGACGCTATCCACTCCATTCAACTGCTCTTCCAAGTCCTTTGCTGTCTCTGACAGAATTACAATGTCATTGGCGAACCTCAAAGTTTTTATTTCTTCTCCATGGATTTTGATACCTATTCCGAATTTTTCTTTTGTTTCCTTTACTGCTTGCTCAATATACAGATTGAATAACATCGTGGAGAGGCTACAACCTTGTCTCACACCCTTCCCAACCATTGCTTCCCTTTCATGTTTCTTGACTCTTATAACTGCCATCTTGTTTCTGTACAAATTGTAAATAGCCTTTCGCTCCGTGTATTTTACCCCTGCCACCTTTATAATTTGAAAGAGAGTATTCCAGTCAACATTGTCAAAAGATTTCTCTAAGTCTACAAATGCTAGAAACGTAAGTTTGCCTTTCCTTAATCTTTCTTCTAAGATAAGCCGTAGGGTCAGTATTTCCTCACGTGTTCCAACATTTCTACGGAATCCAAACTGATCTTCCGCGAGGTCGGCTCCTACCAGTTTTTCCATTGGTCTGTAAAGAATTCGCGTTAGTACTTTGCAGCTGTGACTTATTAAACTGACAGTTCGGTAATTTTCACACCTGTCAACACGTGCTTTCTTTAGGATTGGAATTATTATATTCTTCTTGAAGTCTGAGAGTATTTCGCCTGTCTCATACATCTTGCTCACCAGATGGTAGTGTTTTGTCAGGACTGGCTCTCCCAAGGCTGTCACTAATTCTGCCTACAGGAAAATTGAAGAGAACCACTAGTATGAATATCAAGAGCTCAGATGGAAACCCAGTTCTAAGCAATGAAGGGAAAGCAGAAAGGTGGAAGGAGTATATAGAGAGTATATACAAGGGCTATGTACTTGAGGACAATATTATAGAAATGGAAGAGGATGTAGATGGAAGAATTTGACAGAGCACTGAAAGACCTGAACTGCCCTATGGGAGCATAAAAGTTCGTCAGCCGGTTCTATAGCTTCATTGTTAAATTTTGCAACTGTTGTTTCTATACATGGGTTATTTGTGATTTCATTGGCACGATAATAGATTCTCAAGTCACTCACAGCTTTGTTCCGATTCCCGGCTTAAGCAATCATGTTATTAGAAGCACTGCAACCACCTACAAAGAACAGGTTACAAACTACTGGTCTGCTTTTGATTTACTTAAAAACCGATCCTTGTAGTGCCTATTCAGGTGAATAAATCAGTGTGTAATAGGAATTCATAATTTGTTTGAGTTGAGTCTCGATTTTTGTTATAGACTCTAGTGTTTGGGGATAATTTTAATTATGAAAGGAGCTGGTCATTAATATTTCAGCCTTTCGTCGTCTCTCTCCGAAAGAGAGAGATCTTTAAAAATAGTCCATTAAGTCCTAGACAAAGAGTCACTGACCACACATTTGAAGAAGCTAACAAAGCTTCGTAAATTTGCGAGGAGTTATACTGGAGTTGTCTGATCATGAAACAAAAGTGCGGATTACTAAATCATTACATTACCAAGTATATTACTTGTGCATGTGTCCTGGGTGTCTTCAAATTCTGTATTTGGAACTAGCTTGCCACCATATCTTAGAAATTCATCATTGGAGACAGTTTTCACTTCTACGTGATCAGTGGAGACTCAGACACTTACTAATATATTAAAACGTCAGGAATAGTTTATATAACGGATACATACTTTCTTATTTAAAGGTACCGTAGCACCTCTGTTACCGTATCGTTACCGGATAATTTAATGTCGGAAATAATAACAGGAACTAAGCAGTTTGATATTTCTTTAATGCACCGGTTCCTTGAACCAGCATATTTTCCTGAATCTGCTCAGTAGGGCTCGTGATGTCGAAAGTCATTTTGCATTGCATTGGTTCATGCGTCAGCATGTTGCGGAAACACGGTTTTAAGCCTTTTATCACGCTCGCAAATGCCAATCAATGTCAAGTTTCACTTATAACATCACATACCTCATTCTGCACCACCTATACTGTATGTTGTTGTCCATGCACCGTGCGAGGACAGCTTTAGAGATACCACTTTGCACGTTTTCCCATCCTCTCCAGTACACATCGAGAGTACAGCGTTCCGTCGAGTCCAGAAAATTCTTCAGCCCTCTTCTGATACCTTGCTACTGCAAAACTACAATGTAATTTTGCAGTAAAATAACGCCTGTTGTCAAGTCTTTTGAAACTATTCGTAACAGCTGGAGAAATTAAAATGCTGTTCTGACTTCCAGTCATCACATAAGTACACTGAACAAAGTAGTGATCAACTGGTGTCAAAGACAGTTGAAACTTTACGGGGATTGGCGCAGATAGAATGTGGAGCAACTGTTGTACGGAGACTAGATTAGTGTTAGCAGTGTCCACACAGGTGCAACAGCGCTCTGACCGCCCCGTTCAAAAAGTAAAATAAACTACTGGCCATTAAAATTGCTACACCAACAAGAAATGCAGGTGATAAACGGGTATTAATTGCACAAATATATTATACTAGAACTGACATGTCATTACATTTTCAAGCCATTTGGGTGCATAGATCCTGAGAATTCAGTACCCACAACAACCACCTCTGGCCGTAACAACGGCCTTGATACGCCTGGGCATTGAGTCAAACAGAGCTTCGATGGCGTGTACAGGTACAGCTGTCCATGCAGCTTCAACATGATACCACAGTTCATCAAGAGTAGTGACTGGCGTATTGTATTGCGCCAGTTGCTCGACTACCATTGACCAGACGTTTTCAGTTGGTGAGAGATCTGGAGAATGTGCTGGCCAGAGCAGCAGTCGAATATTTTCTGTATCCAGAAAGGCCCGTACAGGACCTGCAACACGCGGTCGTGCATTATCCTGCTGAAATGTAGCGTTTTGCAGGGATCGAATGAAGGGTGGAGCCACGGGTCGTAACACATCTGAAATGTAACGTCCAATTTTCAAAGTGCAGTCAATGCGACCAAGAGGTGACCGAGACGTGTAACCAATGGCATCCCATACCATCACACCGGCTGATACGCCAGTATGGCGATGACGAATACACGCTACCAATGTCGCCATTCGTACACCCAGGTTCGTTGTTGAGTACACCATCGCAGGCGCTCCTGTCTGTGATGCAGCGTCAAGGGTAACCGCAGCCATGGTCTCCGAGCTGATAGTCCATGCTGCTGCAAACTTCGTCGAACTGTTCGTGCAGATGGTTGTTGTCTTTCAAACGTCCCCATCTGTTGACTCAGGGATCGAAACGTGGCTGCACGATCCGTTACAGCCATGCGGATAAGATGCCTGTCATCTCGACTGCTAGTGTACGAGGCTGTTGGGATCCAGCACGGCGTTCCGTATTACCCTCCTGAACCCACCGATTCCATATTCTGCTAACAGTCATTGGATCTCGACCAACGCGAGCAGCAATGTCGCGATACGATAAATCGCAATCGCGATAGGCTACAATCCGACCTTTATCAAAGTCAGAAACGTGATGGTACGCATTTCTCCTCCTTACACGAGGCATCACAGCAACGTTTCACCAGGCAACGCCGGTCAACTGCTGTTGTGTATGAGAAATCTGATGGAAACGTTCCTCATGTCAGCACGTTGTAGGTGTCACCACCGGCGCCAACCTTGTGTGAATGCTCCGAAAACCTAATCATTTGCATACCACAGCATCTTCTTCCTGTCGGTTAAATTTCGCGTATGTATCACGTAATCTTCGTGGTGTAGCAATTTTAATGGCCAGTAGTGTATGAAGGGTGATGTGACGTACGGGGGAACAGGAGTAATAGTACTTTTTGCCAGCTGTGTACCAGTAAAATAAATGGCTACACTTAATATAATTTACGTTCACGACATTTGACAGACACAAGAGTCTACGTGGGACACGTGTCTGAATTGAGCCCCAATGACGATCATGGCAGTAAGAGACGGCATGGTAGATGATCTGGTTGTGGCTAAAAATGAATTGATTAAGATACAAGAAATGCAGCAGTATGTCAATTCTGATGCCAATCATTGCCGATCTGGTTCAGAATGGACATTCTTGGATAGGTGGGGAGGGGGAGGGGGGAGAAGGAATGGACAGCATCGAATGAACAAATGGAGAACGCAACTTTGTCTGCCCACGACGTTTCTCATCCTAACTGGCAACAACAGTGGAGCGTGTAGCACTGGGATCCCATTATCCGTTGGGCTGAATGACTTTGTGACTTCATACTAAAAAGTGCAGTTTCAGACTCAGAATATTTTTAAAGGAGGAGCTAGAGGCTGGGTGATATTGTAGAAATTTTCTATTATTCATAAATGGAATGCTGCGAATATGTTTTTGTTGGGATCTGCAGCCCAAAACGAAACTGACGTACCATTCCCAATCCCCGCCCCTTCGCGCACATACTTGCTTCCAGCACGAAAGTAATGATTACTTCTGAGTCTGGATGTGTCCTGTCAACCGATGCCTTCTTTTAGTTAAGTTGTGCCACAAATTTCTTTTCTCCCCATATGGATACTATTCAAGACTGCCTTATTAGCTCCTCGATCAAAATTTAATCATTCTTCTGCAGCATCACATTTCAAAACTATCTATTCTCTTCTTGAATGAAATGTTTATTGACCACGTTTCACTTCACTTCATACACATACGTTTAGAAAAGACTTCCTAGCACTTAAATTTATATTCGATGTTAACAGTTTCGTCATTTTGAGTCATTCTTTTCTTGCTGCTGCAGGTCTACGTTCTATATCCTCTCTACTTCGGTCATCGTCAGTTGTTTTTATGCCCAAATAACAACACTCATAGACTGCTCTTAGTGTTTCTTTTCCTAATGTAATTCTATCAGCACCACTCGATTTAATTCGGCTACATTCCATTACCCTTGTCTTACTTTTGCTGACAATGAATCTTATAGACTATTTTAAAATCACTGCCTATTACGTTCCATTGATCTTCAAATCCTTTGACGTGTCTCAAAGAAGTAGGTACAATGTTACTGACGGACCGAAAAATTTTTATTCCTTCTCCCTAAACTTTAACTCCCTTGCCAACTTTCTCCTTTGTTTCCTTTACTGCTTACTCAACGTGCAGGTTAAGTAACATCGGCCACCGACTACAACACTGTCTCACTCCCTTCTTAAATAAGACTTTCGTTTCACGTCCTTCGACTCTTACTACTGCAGTCTGGTTTCTGTACAAGCTGTAGATAACTTTTCTTACCCTGTATTTTATCCTTGATTCCTTCAGAATAATTCCCTGCTACTTTCGAAACAACTCTGAATAAATGACCTCTCGTTATCTAACGTCGGAAGCTCCATGGAAAAGTTGTGTACAGAGAAGAAATAACCCTAGAAAAATGTGGCGAACTGCATGAAGACCCGCAGAGATTCAATGCCCGATGCAGAGACTCTCAAGTAACCCTCAAAGTAAAGAAATATAACTTATTGTATATAACTATTTGTAAAGATTCATTATTCTTTAATTATTGTTTAATTCCGCGATTGAAGAAAAATCACGGGGAAGCGGGTTGAGACGCGGTGGTTTTCATTTCAGAACATATTCGTTACATTCCAGCTGCAGTATTTCTCAATGACTTCCGCTTATATCATTTCATGTCATTGTATCTTCATTGAGTTCACATGGGCTATCATTTCGAGGAGTTAAATTGAATGCGCTAAGAGCCCCTTCTTCCAAGACAGCAATTCTTCCTCCCTTGGAGCTGAAAGGGTGACAGATAGGCACGGTGAAGTTTCAAGTGTGCTGCAGTTAATCATGTGAATCGATGAATAGTCATGAACTCTATCTGATGACTATTATGTGGATTGATCACGAAGTCTCAGTCGTAAGTAAAACAGGTGGCAGACTTTCTTCTGTTCATTGGCAGGCTGTTGTGAAGGTGTAATCAGTCCGTAAAGAAGAGTGATTAAAAAACACTTGTGTGACCTATTCTAATATAACTGCGTAGGCTTCCGCGGCCAGAGTCAGTTGACATAGTTTCCTGTGTGTGGTACGGCGTCTTAATGTAAAGGCTATACTGGAGAAATCAACGTTTCAGTCACGGTTGCAGTGGACTTCTGCTAGCCAGTAGAATGCCACTGTAATCGTGGACGTAACGTTCGTTTCTCCAATACAGTTCTTCACGTTATGACGCAGTACCACACTATTGTAAAATGTTGCATCAAGTGCGACATGGTTGCGTATAAAAACAGTGATCCAATACTGCCAAAATGTTTTTTATTCCAGTCTTTGATCACAAATGAATTATTTACACGATGGCCGGTTTCAGTCCGTAATGACCATCCTCAGATCTTTTTCACACCATGTCCTAAAGTGATAAGGCCATAATGGCGTCGTCAAAACATATAAATATAATCAGCATTCAAATTCTAAAGGTGGCAGGGATAAAATACAGGGAGCGAAAGGCTATTTACAATTTGTACAGAAACCAGATGGCAGTTAGAAGAGTCGAGGGGCATGAAAGGGAAGCAGTGGTTGGGAAGGGAGTGAAATAGGCTTGTAGCCTATCCCCAATGTTATTCAATCTGTATATTGAGCAAGCAGTAAAGGAAACAAAAGAAAAATTCGGAGTAGCTATTAAAATCCATGGAGAAGAAATAAAAACTTTGAGGTTCGCCGATGATATTGTAATTCTGTCAGAGACAGCAAAGGTCTTGGAAGAGCAGTTGAACGGAATGGACAGTGTCTTGAAAGGAGGATATAAGATGAACATCAACAAAAGCAAAACGAGGATAATGGAATGTAGTCGAATTAAGTCGGGTGATGCTGAGGGAATTAGATTAGGAAATGAGACACTTAACGTAATAAAGGAGTTTTGCTATTTGGGGAGCAAAATAACTGATGATGGTGGAAGTAGAGAGAATATAAAATGTAGACTTGCAATGGCAAGGAAAGCGTTTCTGAAGAAGAGAAATTTGTTAACATCGAGTATAGATGTAAGTGTCAGGAAGTCGTTTCTGGAAGTATTTGTATGGAGTGTAGCGATGTATGGAAGTGAAACATGGACGATAAATAGTTTGGGCAAGAAGAGAATAGAAGCTTTCGAAATGTGGTGCTACAGAAGAATGCTGAAGATTAAATGGGTAGATCACATAACTAATGAGGAGGTATTGAATAGAATTGGGGAGAAGAGGAGTTTGTGGCACAACTTGACAAGAAGAAGGGGTCGGTTGGTAGGACATGTTCTGAGGCGTCAAGGGATCACAAATTTAGCAGTGGAGGGCAGCGTGGAAGGTAAAAATCGTAGAGGGAGACCAAGAGATGAATACACTAAGCAGATTCAGAAGGATGCAGGTTTGCAGTAAGTACTGGGAGATGAAGAAGCTTGCACAGGATAGAGTAGCATGGAGAGCTGCATCAAACCAGTCTCAGGACTGAAGACCACAACAACAACAACAGCATAGCATCGTCATATAGATCTAAAATAAGGTGTAGAATAGGCCGCATCGTCCACACAGTCATTATTGCAATAATGACTGTGTGGACGATGCGGCCTATTCTACACCTTATTTTAGATCTATATGACGATGCTATGCTGATTATATTTATACGTTTTGACGATGCCATTATGGCCTTATCACTGTAGTACATGGTGTAAAAAATAGATCTGAGGATGGTCATTACGGACTGAACCCGGTCATCGTCTAAAGAATGCATATTGTGATCAAAGACTGGAATAAAAAACATTTTAATTGTAAAATGTTGCTCAACTGTGTGAGACCCTACCAAATACGATCAGCAGGTGGTACGAACTTATACATAGAACTAGAGTGCGTATGGTTACAGGTCTGTTTGATTTACAAATGGGTGACATCGAAATGCTGAAAAACCGGAACTAAATGAGACCAGAAGATACACCCATGTTCAGAAGAAACAGAATACCTCGAAAGAATAGAAATAAGACATTTGCATTCACAGAACGTGTACATTATCATGCTCTGCAGAAATGATAAGCATTTCAGCCACTTCGGCTTAGCATGTGTCCTGTTGCCTAGTAGACACAGGGTCCGCCATGGGCCTCGATAACATCTTCCATGCGTGATGGCATCGACGCGTATCGGGTGTGAAAGGCGTCATGTGGTATAGCCATCCATGCTGCATTCACCTGGTTCCAAAATTCACCTGTGGTGGTCGGCATTGGGTCATAACGCAGCACTCGTCGTTTCACCATATCCCACATATTTTCGATTGGCGACAAGTCTTGTACTGTGGAGGGCCAGGGAAATGACATTCTGCGACACCAAGAAGGCACGTGTTCGTGCCGCAACATGTGGTTGTGCACAGGCTTGTTGAAAAATGGCGTCTGCGGTGTTGTGCAGAAAGGCTGTGGCTACGGATCGCAGAATATTATTTACTTAGGTCACGCTGTTCACAGTGGCCTGGATACGCACCAACTGTGTGGTTGTACCCAATAGCACCACATACCATAACGCCTCGAGTTGGTGCTTATGTCTTGCGTGAATGCAGCCACTGTGATGCCGTTCCTCCTGTCTGTGGTGAACCAAAATACGGCCATCATTTTCCAACAAACGGAACCTAGATTCGTCAGAAAACACTATCTGATGCCATTCCTATCCACAGCGACGCCGTTACATACACCATTGCCGTCTAATATGTTTCTGCACATTCGTCAAAGGTAGGCGAAGAACTGGACGACTCATACATACCCCGTGCCGTAACAAACGGCGACGGACTGTTACCCCCTGGCAGTGTACGATGTGTTACAATGTTCCATTGATGCACCAGAGCCGAGGACGACGCAGATCCCCTCTGCAATGCCATTAGGATGAGAGGTATCGATCTTCACGGCGGAGGTGGGGGGGGGGGGGGGGGGTCTGGGTCTGGATGGTGCGACCTCGTCGTGTTCTACGGCCATCTGTGAACCACTCTGCACACACCCATATTGCACTGCCAAAACACTTGGTTCCACACGAGCAGCAATTTCCCGGGTGGATGCAACATATTCTCTCATACCCATAATGCGCCCTGTTTCAAACTCACTGATTTGACGTTACGGTTCGCTCATACGTCTGCGAGGCATGCTGCACGTCTGCTCAAGCCACACTGATCCATTGCCTTCGGTTTATAGCGACAACGAAAGCCTAAGCACATTTTATCGGCAGATGGCGTTGCGTGGCAACATCGATGTTGAACCAGCTGGCCGATATGGTTCAAATGGTAATCATTTATGCAGAACATAATAATGTACATGTCCTGTAGCTCTGAACGTCCTATCTCTACTCATTCAGGGTCTTAAATTTGACAGGAAACTTTGCTGGTCCCCACATGTGTCTTACTTGGCTGTTCGTTGTCCCGTTCCCTAAATGTCCTCCGTGTTCTCAGCGGTACGTCATGGGGAGCAGATCGAATGGTCCTGCTTCGCTTATATCGGCCCATTGTCCGATCAAAGCTGGATTATGGGAGCTTTGTCTTCTCTTCTGCCCGGCCGTCCATCTTACGCCGTCTAAACTCTATCCACCATCGGGGATTACGTCTGGCGACTGGAGCATTCTACACCAGCCCTGTTGAGAGTCTATATGCCGAAGCTGCCGAATTACCGCTAAACTACCGGCGCGATATGTTGCTTTGTCGGTACGCCTGCCGACTGATGTCAATGCCCGACCACCCGTCATATATCTCTTTCTTTGACGACTCTCTCGACCGCCAATACGGGCTGTATGTCTCTGCCCTGTTACCTCCTGGAGTTCGATTTCGTCGCCTACTTCAGCAACTTGATTTTACCCTCCCTACGACTTTTCGAGTGGGTGAGAGCCCGACGCCACCTTGGCTCCAGCCTCAGGTTCGCGTTCACCTTGAACTCAGCTCGCTCCCAAAGGAGAGGACCCTGGATTCGATATACCGGTCGGGGTTTGTCGCACTACGTTCGAGGCTCGCTAATAACGTCTTTATTTACACAGATGGCTCCAAGACTACTGCTGGCGTCGGATGTGCCTTTGTCGTTGGAGATGATACCTTTCAATACCGGCTCCTTGAACAATGTTCAAGCTTTACAGCTGGGCTCTTTGCTCTCTATCAGGCTGTTCAGTATATCTGCCTCCATCGTCATTCTCCCTATGCCATCTGCTCCGATTTTTTGAGCGCCGTTCAGTCTCTCCGTGACCCATATTCGGACCACCCTCTCGTGCAACGAATTCAACGGTCCCTCCAGTCGCTAGCTGATAACGGGGCTCGTATCCCTTTTTTGTGGATTCCTGGACGTTGGAATGCCTGGGAACGAAGCTGCTGATGCTGCGGCCAAGGCTGCTGTCCTCCTGCCTCGGACAGCTTCCTTTTGTGTCCCATCAACTGACGTTAGTGGGGTTCTTTGTCGGCGCGTTTCATCATTGTGGCATGAGGTTCGGTCCTCTCTCCATGAAAATAAGCTTAGGGCCATCAAACCGATCCCGACGGCTTGGACGACCTCCTCACGCCCTTCCCAGCGAGAGGAGGTCATTTTGGCCAGGTTGCGGATTGGGCACTGCTGATTTAGCCACCGCTGCCTGTTGTCCGGTGACCCCGCCCCGCAGTGCCCCTGTGGTCATCCATTGACGGAGCGCCATGTTTTATTGTCCTGTCCCCGTTTTATTCACTCTCGTGTTGTCCTATGCTTGCCGTCTACCTTACAGGAACTTTTAGCTGATGACGCTCGAGCAGCTGCTCGTGTCCTTCGTTTTATTACACTGACGGACTTGTCCACAAAGATCTAACTCTTTTAGTTTCTCTGCATCTTTGTCAGTACTTTCTGAAGTTCCCCCTCCTTGCGTTTTTCTACGCTATTAGTGCACTAACGTTTATGGCTGGGCGCTAATGACCTTAGTAGTTGAGCGCCATAAAAAAAATCGTTCAAGGTGTTCTGTTTTTTCTGAATATAAATGATGACTAACTGAAAACCTCAGCTGCTGATAGGTGTTGTTGATATACCTCGATGTGGACAGCTGAAAACGTGTGCCCCGACCGGTACTCGAACCTGGGATCTCCTGCTTACATGGCAGACGTTCTATCCATCTGAGCCACCGAGGACACAGACGAACAGCGCGACTGCAGGGACTTATCAACTGCACGCTTCCCGTGAGACACTCATTCCCAACTGTCCACAATTCTACATATGTAATGTACCTTATAGACATTTGCCCAACCACTCATTACTCGCGCATGCTTTGGCGATTCCCGTAAGAGTCTGGGCAACCTGTGCGCGTTCGCACAGACGAAGGTCAATGGCTGGGTAGCCTTTAACTATATATACGAAGACAGTAACTTGTTCTCGAAAGAACAGTTACTCTTGATGACCGTGCAGCTTTTCCCTGGAATAAATGATGACTGACTGAAAACCTCAGAAGCTGATAGGTGTTGTTGATATACCTCGATGTGGACAGCGGAAAATGTGTGCCCCGACCGGTACTCGAACCCGGGATCTCCTGCTTACATGGCAGACGCTCTATCCATCTGAGGTATAAGTCCCTGCAGTCGCGCTATTCGTCTGTGTCTTCGGTGGCTCAGAAGGATAGAGCGTCTGCCGTGTAAGCAGGAGATCCCGGGTTCGAGTCCCGGTCGGCGCACAGATTTTCAGCTGTTCACATCGAGGTATATCAACAACACCTATCAGCAGCTGAGGTTTTCAGTTAGTCATCATTTATTCCAGGGAAAAGCTGCACGGTCATCAACAGTAACTGTTCTTTCGAGAACAAGTTACTGTCTTCGTATATATTTACTGAATATGTCTGTAGACGCCAGCTATTCCTCGAAAATTACGTTCAGCGTTTCAAGGTTCCGTGTTACGTAAGATATGTAGGAATATTCTACAGCCTCAATGTATCACTGCTGCAACGACCACGAAGCCAGGATGAGACTAACACGAGCACACCAAAAGGCATTTAAACGGTCGTTCTTCCAGCGCGGCAAATGCGAATCGGGTGGGAAGCACCCTCTGCCATGAACTTCACAGTGATTTATAGAGCTCGGGTATAGATGTTCATGCAGTGGTAATGGAATTTACATAAGACGTGTGTTTACCAGAAAACTGATGTTGTTCTTGCTCATAATGAATAGTCAGTTTCTACATCTACATCTACCTTTATACTCCGCAAACCACCCAACGGTGTGTGGCGGAGGGCACTTTACGTGCCACTGTCATTACCTCCCTTTCCTGTTCCAGTCGTGTATGGTTCGCGGGAAGAACGACTGCCGGAAAGTCTCCGTGCGCGCTCAAATCTCTAATTTTACAATCGTGATCTCCTAGGCAGGCATAAGTAGGGGGAAGCAATATATTCGATACCTCATCCAGAAACGCACTCTCTCGAAACCTGGACAGCAGGCTACACCGCGATGCAGAGCGCCTCTCTTGCAGAGTCTGCCATTTGAGTTTGCTAAACATCTCCGTAACGCTATCACGATTACCAAATAACCCTGTGACGAAACGTGCCGCTCTTCTTTGGATCTTCTCTATTTCCTTCGTCAACCCAACCTGGTACGAATCCCACACTGATGAGCAATACTCAAGCATAGGTCGAACGAGTGTTTTGTAAGCCACCTCCTTTGTTGATGGACTACATTTTCTAAGGACTCTCCCAATGAATCTCAACCTGGCACCCGCGTTACTAACAATTACTGTTATATGATCATTCCACTTCAAATCGTTCCGCACGCATACTCTCAGATATTTTACAGAAGTAACTGCTACCAGTGTTTGTTCTGCTATCATGTAATCATAAAATAAAGGATCCTTCTTTCTATGTATTCGAAATACATTACATTTGTCTATGTCAAGGGTCAGTTGCCACTCCTTGCACCAAGTGCCTATCCGCTGCAAATCTTCCTGTATTTCGCTGCAATTTTCTAATGCTGCAACTTCTCTGTATACTACAGCATCATCCGCGAACAGCCGCATGGAACTTCCAACACTATCTACTAGGTCATTTATATATTTTGTGAAAAACAATAGTTCCATGACACTCCCCTGTGGCACGCCAGAGGTTACTTTAACGTCTGTAGACGTCTCTCCATTGATAACAACATGCTATGTTCTTTTTGCTAAAAACTCTTCAATCCAGTCACACAGCTGGTCTGATATTCTGTAGGCTCTTACTTTGTTTATCAGGCGACAGTGCGGAACTGTATCGAACGCCTTCGGGAAGACAAGGAAAATGGCATCTACCTGGGAGCCTGTATCTAATATTTTCTGGGTCTCATGCACAAATAAAGTACACACGCTTAATCGTAATATTATAATTCGCCTGCCCGTTTATTTTGTCTGTGTATCCAGCTATACTCCATTACCACGATTGCTTCACAATTTTGTTTCGCATCATCCAAATGAGCGTCTTTCTGCTGGAACTAAGACAGCGAAAAGGCATATCGTTGCGTCAGACAGATACGGCCAGCGGTCGAGAGGTTGGACGGTTTATCGCTGGTGACACCGCGATGGCGCAAACAACTTTGACGACGCAGAAACCAGGCCAGGGGCACGTGGCGGCAGCCGCTTCTGCTGCTACACCGCACGAGCTGTCCCAACACAACGTCCACCCTCAACCACATTGAGCCAACTGAACGGTTATTATGTTGCAAGGGCTAAGCGCCAGTTTTGCGTAAATTGTGTTTCCTGTTTCGTTAGGTGGTATGTGAACAGGGGTTTTACATACTAAAAGGGCTGTTTTCAATTACGACTGACGTAGGTGCTACGAACGCCGGTAGACAGCGCGAGAGCTAACTCCTACGACTTGTTCATAGTAGATGGGGTAAGTGTAGAATGTATCACACGACCTGGCTATAGCGGAAATAGAGATTATACACTTCCGTATTCTCCTGGCGTTTTGTAGCCCGTCTCTCGCCTGTCTTCATTGGCGTTACAATGGATAAGGAAAAAAGTCTGAACAATTAAGCATGGGGAAATGACATGTAGTGGTTAATAAAGAAGAAAAAGAGAAGAAAAGGTTGAAAACGTGAGAAGAAATGGTGAATAAAAAGGGGTTTTTAAAATCGTTAATGACCGTGAAAAAGGGAAAGAATGAAATGCAAATCGGACTTCGAATTACAGACAAGCCATCGGACTTCGTGATTCGGCAAAGCTATTGTTGGGGTGGTCCTTGTGGCGTTTCTGAGCAAAAGTCAAACTAATTTCCACTACAAAAATAATTTGAAAGAGAACAGAGAATAACAAAATGTGATTAACAGGGGGAAATGGCGTAGATAAGAGTATATTCATTACCAAGTTAATATGCCTTCTCTCGTGCGGCGTTCAGCTCTTGTTCTCCAAAGATTTCCTGCTTCATTTCTGCATGAAAAAGTCGTAGCTGCTCCAAAATCTTGCAGTAAATTTCATCGTCCATGAATTACTAATGTATACAAATGAAAACCGTATTGATCTTGAATGTAATGTATTTTACGGGTGCTTCCATATTCCAAATTTCATACTAACTTCCACAATATGTCTGCACATCAATAAGTTTTTACGTCTTAATCAGACCAAGACTAACAAATAAGTTTTTACGTCTGAATCATACCAAGACTAGCGAATAAGTTAAATTAAGCTTTCGCTCACAAGAGACAATAGCGGGTAGAAAACAAAAAGGGTTACAATTTTTGTACCTTTATTTCCTCATGAATATTTTCTCTGCCTTCGAGCGCTCATACAGCTGCGACGGTATAATTTATATCTGAGGGAACGAGTGTAGCGCGGCGAAATTCAAAGTCCCGCTACAGACAGAAAAACTGGTAACTCCAAAAGAAAGCGTGAACGAAGTGAAGAATCATTTTATTCTTGATGATGTACTGAACGTCTTAGCAATAGCTCGCATTAAGCAACCACTTAAAGTTATTCAGATGAAAGGCAATTATTTTATGGACTTCCAGCAAGCAACTGACATCATCATTAACAGAACCACGGTTAATATAAGTTCTGACTCATGACACCATGCCTGGTGTAATTCAGATAAAAAAGACATTTGGTCAAATAGAGGAATGGGACATCATAAGCGTTGAAAAATGGTGGCAAAGTGAAGATTTCAAAACGACAACATTCACTGAGGTCACTGGTGGAAAAGAATTGTATTCAGAGAACTGATCCAAATGAGACTGCCGGCCGCGGTGGCCGTGCGGTTCTAGGCGCTGCAGTCCGGAACCGCGGGACTGCTACGGTCGCAGGTTCGAATCCTGCCTCGGGCATGGATGTGTGTGATGTCCTTAGGTTAGTTAGGTTTAAGTAGTTCTAAGTTCTAGGGGACTGATGACCTAAGACGTTAAGTCCCATAGTGCTCAGAGCCATCTGAACCAAATGAGACTAGATTCAGTCACAAAAGACTTGGAAAGTGCCTACATCCTGTTCTTGATTATGAAGGGCTGGACGGTCTAACTGTTAAATGTTTTCATCTAGGGTTTTGGGAGCTCGCAAAGCCAGCGAGTAGGCTGGTGGCCGTCTAGGGATGTAAAAGTCCTGAGCCCTATAGGGCGGAGGCAGTGTTTCCGTAGTTCACTTCGGAATTTGGGAGAAGGCGCTCCTTTCACGACCAGCCGAGCTCTTTCTTGCAGTACGGAAGTTTGTGAAAATCCGAAAGTGCGTCGGTTTCACATTGGGTCATTCTGGTTTCCTAGGCGACAATGACTCCTTTAATGGTGATGTCCTCCACCCCATGAAGACTTCCCAAAATATTCAGAGCGTGGACAGAACATCGCTGTATAAGAAATATATACAAAAGACCGCACTATAGCTGAGATCGCTCAGTAACATCATACAGAAGCTGAATGGTACCTCACGGGGACAGGAGCTACAACACTAGGATGTTCTCCCTTTGGAATCGTCTGCTCTGTTGCCGAATACTGTGGTCTGGTGTGGCTTGACAGTTCGCATGTGAGAGAAATCGGTGTTCAGCTACACTCAGCAATAAGGACAATAAAAATCTTGCATCAGACATACTCCTCTTCACCGTTAAGCCACGTTTGCGCCACCGGATCTTCAAAGACAGAAAGTCCTTCTCAAAGAACAAGAAAAATTAATTAAAACTCCTCACCTGCCAGTCCACTCAGTGTGCCTGCACTTAAAATAAGCCGCTTAAAATGCAGTCATCTATCAAATTAGCTGATTCGCTGCAAGTGGTGGATTCCAACACGAGGAGGAAGTGATCAGAAACGTGAAGTAGCATTGCCCATGAAGAACATCAGAAGTGACACAGGCTGCCTTTGAACAGATTAAAAACTTATATATCAATTTGTAGACCTAGTATTTTCGCTATATTTATTTGTAAAATTAAACAATTTAAGTATGATAGTAGCACTTAAGTTTACATTCTAAAAGAATAAAATTCTAGGCGAGTGTTGCATTAATGCACTTGTTTAACACTCAGCATTAAACTGTAGAGCCAGACAGATAGCTGGACGGCTGTGTTCAGTGGATGAGATGGACGTGGCGAGGTATTCAGTGAAAAAATACAGTTCAGCCTACTTATGTTTCTGCACGTAGAACTCGAAAAATAGTCCTTCGATTGCTTTGAAATTTTGACACGTTTTTATATACCTATTTCTTAATGTATACAATACATAAATAAACACGTCATATACAACGGAGAAATATTGTTATCAAAAATCTCGAAAAGTTCTAGACAGATTTATGTACTTTAAATTTTAAAAGAAACTGTGTCACACATTCAAATGGGCTTCGACTACATATTTTCTTTAAACAACAATGTACACAAGTTTACAATGTCACAAATTTCCAGACAACCGGTTGCAAATATAATTTAAAATTCCTTAACTAGTTTTCAACGCCAACTAAGGGTGCCTTCTTCTGAAGAAACTGTTACTTTACTTAACAGTATCACAGGAAGGTACATTAATAGCAGGTAGGCATTAGAACAAGCACTTAATTTTTACAAACTAAACTGCATAAAAATACATGTGGTTAAAAGAAAATTTGTGCGACATCGCTCTACTCAAAACATAAAAACCATAATTAAAATATTTTCCACCTGAATGCGTAACAGGTATAGTCAAAATTTTAAAACAATATACTGTATAAATGTGCCACTAGGGGCACTACAGTGGTATAGGACACGAATGGGTAACAGCGACTGCGCGAGCGGGCCGTAGCAAATGACGACGTCAACGATACAGCTCGCGCCATTTAGTAGCAGAATTTACAAAGGTTTAACAACATCTAACAATTAATTTAATAGTGATTGACAAATTAACAGGATGTAAATCATAATAGCAAGTTTTCTGCTAAAACAGAGTGCGACAAAGAAAATGCTCTGCTATAAAACTGTGCGGTTTCGTTTCCTTTGTCGCAGCCAGTTTTAACTACTATAGCGGGGCATTTAAATCATTTCACGATTAGTTTCTCCTGTATATATTCGTTCTCATTATATACATAACTTTAAACATAAAGTGTATACACAACAATGAGCTGTTTTGTTTTCTTCCTCCCAGACAGTTTTCACAGAACGCAGGTAAGCTATATTTTTTGCTTACTGACTTATGGTTTGGATACTGCTACAGAATCTGAATTGCAGTAACAATAAATAAGACTCAAAGTCAGAGAGGGGGAAGAGGAGATGGACAGAGGGTAGGGAGGAAATGGACAAACAGAACGGAAATGCAGAGACAGACAGAAAAATGAGGAGGGAGGAGATGGAGATAGAGGACGGAAGAAAGGTAGACAGAGAGGGGAGGAGGTGATGGACAGAGAGAAGGGGAAGTAGGGGAGCAGGAGGAGATGGACAGAGACTTGACTTGTGATTTGGATACCGCTATATCCACCTAGGCGGGTCTTTTCTCTTTTCTTTCTTTTCTATTTAATCAGACTGAGACATAGCAATGTGTGACCGGGTACAGCGAGTAAACTTTATTCATTTACGTGAAAATTCGAGTTTTTTGGTTTTGCGTGACTTTTTCCCCCTTGGTAGTAAATTATATTCCACTTATGTTGTCGTGATGATCATTGGCGGAGTTGTTATGAGTCAGTCGGAGGAGGAGCATGAACTGTCAGCGGTGCACATTTTCCAGTCCACTGCTCGGACCTCAGTATCTTTTCGGTATAAGTTTGATTGCTACGGGGCATTATTTTGTTGTCTTTAGAGTGGTGAGAAGTTTAACCCTGCCTCGCGCTTCGAAGGGATGCTGGCGAGCATTATTTAAGCTGGTTTTTCGTGTGTAGCAGTTCAGAGAAGTAATCCGTGTGCTCCAATAAACATTTCCTATTACATCTGTGGATTAGAGCGTCATTAATTTGCCTCGAGCGCCGCACATGTCCAGGACTCCATAAATTCTGTCCGCACCCACGGGTATGGTTTCGTGTGACGCTACAGAAGCTTCGTGGATCTGGTGGCGACATATTAACGTTGATGCAGGAACTACAGGCACCTTTGCTTCAACATATCACTGGCATTGACTGAATATAGGCGAGTATCTCGCACGCATCTTAAATTGAAAAACAAAAGAACGCTAGCCGTTTCTCAAAAAAAAAAAAGAAAGGCTTTGAGCACTTTGGGACTTAACATCTATGGTCATCAGTCCCCTAGAACTTAGAACTACTTAAACCTAACAACATCACACAACACCCAGTCATCACGACGCAGAGAAAATCCCTGACCCCGCCGGGAATCGAACCCGGGAACCCGGGCGTGGGAAGCGAGAACGCTACCGCACAACCACTTTTTTTATTATTTTTTTCCTTTTTTTCTTTTATTTTTTAGTTTGTGTTTTTTTCCAATTTTTATTAACCACTTTTATTTTCTTTTTATTTTTATTTATTTTTTTATTTATTTATTTTTATTTTATTTTTAGGATGGTCAGGGCGTGGTACACGCCGCACTAGCAGTGGGGTCTGTTCACGGCACTGCCAGTGCGTCGAGGCCCAAACCCCTCCCACCCCTTTTTCATGTTCCCTGTTGGGTCATAGCACTAAGTGTGCAGAAATCTTAACACAATATTCCAATTCTCCGACGTGAGAAAGACAAAGAAACCTCTTCTCTGAGTAGAAACTGAACACTGATAAAAAACTTAACAATTCTTCTCGAATCACACAAATACTTTGGAAGTCGAACACGAGTAATTTTGAACAAAATGTTTTGGGAAAAAAAATGTTCCGGAAGCAAGGTAATAGTAAATAATAATAAGAAACCAAGTGACTTTTAATTTTCTTCTGTTCGTTCTCGTTCAAGGTGTTGTAGTGGTTCCACATATTTAACCAACACCCATTCTTTCAAAAATGATCTTCAGCATGTTGCCGTAGTGCTTCTTGTGGTTGCGATACGTGCTGATTTTTGCATATTCACACTTCATGTAAACGCGGAATTCTATCTCGTTGTCCGACCCAAGTGTGTGGATGACATAACTAACATATTTTCCCAGTAACCAGCTAATGGCGTTGGTTTTTAATTTCGGAAAGCATGTCATGTCTGGTCTCAGGAGGAGCGATGGCGTTATATATTCCGTAGAGGATCTGGTGAGAAAGGCGATTTGTTGCCTGATCCAATTCCAGTTATGCACATTGCCCGCGTGACCGCTACGGTCGCAGGTTCGAATCCTGCCTCGGGCATGGATGTGTGTGATGTCCTTAGGTTAGTTAGGTAAGTAGTTCTAAGTTCTAGGGGACTGATGACCACAGATGTTAAGTCCCATAGTGCTCAGAGCCATTTGAACCATTTTTTTGCACATTGCCACCTCAGGTGAATCTGTGGCTGAGTGTATTCACCAGATTGCATTTTCCACAAAGGTGTGTCTGGTTTAAACCGATCCCATATAGTCTCTCGTTGGTGCTGATGACATTATTAACTGTTTTGTACCATGCGGAAATAGCGTCTGTTGATAGCCCGGCATAGTTGATATTCCGCCATACAGCTTTTCAGTCACAATTTGGGAATTTCGTTTCAATTTTGTTTCTACCCTCATTTAACTTCCTTTCAAGTATGATGTCGCGCGCTGTGATACGTGTGTTGCTTCTGATTTCGTCACTAAGATAACTTGCTTCGAGGAAAAAGTTCCTCACATACTGCAGACGGGCATTAATCCTTCGCACATCAATCGGTGCTTGCAGGCTATGGGGTGTCACAGCCTCAAAGAGCTTTGCGGTTATACATTGTAGAAGTTCTCTGAGTATATGGAAAGTCCGTTTATGGAACAGAGCAGACGCTTTATTGCGAATATCCACCAAACCGAGGCCCCCATTTCTGACATCCAGTATAACGGTAGTCGCACCAACCCTGAATATGTCTCCTCGCCATAAATAATTGGTAACAGTGGACATGATTCCTTTCGCTACTAGTTTAGGGATTGGAAATACCTGCGCAGTGAAATACGCTTTAGACAAAACGCAGGAGTTGATGAATCTGACTTTTTGCACCAGGTCCATAGTTCGATGGATGTTCTCCATTACAGCACCATGAACTTTCCTCCTAGTTTCCGTCCAGTTTAAAGCAGCCATCCGCATCGGACATGCCATTAAGGTTATTCCCAAAGTTTTATGTTTGCTGTCTTGTTTTGCCCATGCCAGTCGAAGGTGATCTAGGCCCCGTAGATTCAATATTTGACTTTTGTTTTCCTTTGCTGTCGCTCCCGACGCTAGACAATACCTTTGGATTTCTCTTTCCAGTGTAACTGTCTCCTCCTTATTCCTTATTACAACGCCCACGTCATCAGCATAAGCTCGTATGACAGTTTTCTCACCATTCAAGGTTATGCCTGTTAATCTTGCGTGGACAGTGCGGAGGAAGGGTTCTAAAGATACGGAAAATAAAAACATAGATAAGGGACTGCCCTGTGGAAGCCCTCGCCTTATCTGTATGGGTTTAGATGTTTGGCCATTGATTGCTATTTTCGCATTTATACCTGTTGCAATATTCCTTAGCATGTTCACAATCTGGGGGTGGAAAGCCATTCTTGACAGCGTCGCAAAGAGGTGTCTACGACTAACGCGGTCAAAAGCTTTGTTGAAATCTATAAAGATTAACGCACATTTTATACTTGTCACTGAGGTAATTGCAATGACGTCTCTGTATGCAGATAGACTTTCGAATATCGTTCTGGTCGGAGAACAAGATTGATGATGACTCAATATTTTATTGAAAAAGGCAGAGAGTCTTTTGTTGATAGTACGCGAAATTATTTTGTAATCAGAATTTAGTAGCGAAAGAGGCCGAAAATTGTTTAAGTTGGTTTTGCCTTTACTCTTAGGAATCAGTACTATTTTACTTTCCTTAAACTCTGCAGGGACCGGTTTTCCGTTCAGGACCTCATTTTCCATGGAAGTGATCTTGTCCCCAATTATAGACCAGTAGCGGGCATAAAACTCCACAGGGAGGCCATCAAGTCCAGGAGATTTTTTGAGAGGTGAGTTATGCACTGCCTCACGCACTTCATCTTTAGTAACAGGTGACAGGATGTCAGCGTTGTCTGTTCCCGACAATTGTGGACCTAAAATAGTGAGAAAGTCCTTGAGAGCTGCATCTTCCACTGTGGTAGGGACATATAAGGTTTCATAGTACCTGTGGACTTCGTCCAGTATTTGTCTCTGGCATGTGAGCCTCGTACCAGTATGCGTCTAGACTTCATCAATAAAAGTTTGTTTTTAGCATGCCGCACCAAGTGATACAGAGAAGCTGTTTCATCTGCTACGACTGATGTGGCTTTCGATTTAATTTTGAGTCCCTCCATCTGTTGCCGTTTAATGCTTAATAACTTGGCTTTTATTTTTTTGATATCATTCAGACGAATTACGTCATCATGGACCTGTTGATATAAGTCTCTTAAAACTTTATAATAAAACTCCATTGTATTCCTCAACTCCCGGTGCCTCGCTGCACTATACGGCATGACAACTTTCCGCAGCCTTGGTTTAGCCCTCCTAGTCCATCAGTCAATGACTGTTGAGTGCTTGTCTACTGTGCGGAGGCACCTAGTCCACGCTACTCTTATTTCCTGTTCCAGTTCTTCGTCAGTTAAAACAGAGATATTTAAATTCCATTGGCCTCTGAATCGACGGGTTGGCTGTACACTTAAATTAAAGCAAGTTAAAAGTGTACTGTGATCGCTAAAATACACGGGAATAGTTTCACCGTTTAATAAATAATTTTGCAAATTTGGTGACACGTAAATTCTATCTAGTCTGCTGCGGGAGTTGCTGGTTATATACGTGAACCCGACTGACGTCGGGTGCTGAAGTTCCCATACATCCTTAAGGTGTAGATCACTTACTAACTTTTTTGACTGTGGCGAGTAGTTGAAGTTGGGTTGTTGATCATTCTGGTTTAAAACACAGTTAAAATCTCCACCTAGTATAAGAGAACACGGATTTTTCCTCAATAAATAAATCAGTTCATCTTGAAAAAACTTCGCACGATCCAATTTGTGGGAATTTTCTGATGGGGCGTAAAGGTTAAGCACTGTCACATCGAAAATTTTTATGCCTATGGCTCTTCCTGATTCTAGTCGTTCGATTTCAGTCACCGGAATGCCTTCCCTTATAAGAATGGCTGTACCGATATTGCCTTCCGTAGAAACATTAACAATTTCAAAAAAGCCTGGGATCCGAAATTCCGTTATCGCAACTTCTTGTAGCAACGCGATATCTGTCCCGGACTGGTACAAGAATTCTTTTAGTGCTGCCAATTTCAAGGGTGACTGTATTTTATTAATGTTAATAGTAGTAATGCTATAAGCTTGCATCACAGGCATACCAGAAGAAGCTATTTGGGTTGAGGATCGGTATGATTATAGCAGCAACGTGCTTCCCTACAAGGCACGATCTTTACAAGCTGTGTGCCCATTACATGTACTAACTTCCTAGAAAATTTGCACTGCTTTTAAACAAAGAGCTTGAGAAGAAAAGTATCCTGAAATCCTGGCAATGCATTGCTATAAGTCACTGTGGCCATTCGCTTTCTCCTCGTCAGTGTTGGCCCTGATGACTTCATATTTAATATTCTTTTTCTTGATGTCTTTCTTCTCTGGTGTGGCTTTCGCTTGATGACGCGTGACAGCAAGACCCGGTGTCGGTCGCAGCAGCCGGCGGTGGCTGAATGGGGCAACGGCCGTGGCTTGCGAGTCGTCAATATTTTGTTCCGGCTTGGTGTCTGTTGTGTTGTCTTGCTGGCGAGGCGGTGATGCTTGTTTATTTCCTCCTTCGGCGCGGCGTTGCGCTTCGGAGTCAGCAGGTTGTTTACTTGGTACTTCCTCGTACTGTTCGCACTGTATGGGTTGTGCACTTGATGCGGTTATTTCAGCCGTGACCTCAGGCTCAGGGTCACATTTCCGTGAAAGGTCACTACCAGCTGCGTCACTATCTGTTCGTGGCGGTATAAGTCCTTGTGCGGAAGTGGGAGCCACATCGACCTGCATTCCATCTCCTTTTTCCACTTCCAACAGATCTTCAGGACTGGGCCTCGGCCTCCTGGCAACGGGTGTTTCACAGGAAGAGTCCTCATCAACATTTTTTTCAGTGTCCTCTAGAGGACGCTTTTTAGTGGGGATCTCGCTGTCACGGGACGGAATTTCAGCAGTTAATGCAGGTTTTAAAGACGAAAAGTCATTAACATTAAGTGCAACATTTTCAGAGGTAGTAACAGGATCCACGACAGCCGCCGGCTCTGTTGTATTATTGGCTGGCAACAAATCGTTGAGTGTTAATTTCCGGCGTTGCGTAAGGTTATTTGTTAGCACAAAAACACGGCGAGGGCAGTCCTGACGGAGGTGACCAGACTCGTTACATACATGAAAGGTAGGGGTTTGCCCTGAGTACATAACATGCGCCTTGTGCCCATCAACAAAGATGTGGGAGGGAATGTTTGCCTTCACTTCCATCTCCACGGAGCGAATGCCGTTAAAGCACTGCAGCTTGAAATGCGAAACCCACCTTTCGTTGACTATTTGCCTGACAACCCCATACTTTGAAAGGACATCTTTAATTTCCGAGTTGTCTACTTCTATGGGAATATTCAAAACCCTAACATTCCTAATTACAGACTCGGAATTCCGGAGTTTGACAGTACTTTTAGTACCATCACGGTGTATAAATTCCGTTCCATAACCAAATTTTGCCAGAAAGCGGTCTACACTCACGGAATCGTTAAACTTTACAAAAATGCAGTATTCATCAGAGTCTAGCTGCATGGTATGAACAGATTCAGAATGAAGGCCAATTACCTCGGTAATCCAGTCGTGTATTTCAAGTGCAGAGGGCTGTACTCGACGGGTGTACTTGTCGAAGGTGAAAATCACGGTGTTCTTTCTCACGGAGTTTGCCATGGTGTTCTGCAGCAAAGAAATCTCGGACAACGCCGAAATCCCAACGGCACTACGTAGAAAGATGACACGAACGAAGACCAAATGCTCAATTGATAACGCTTAATTCACGTGCAAAACGTCAATAAATGAGCACGAAACACGAAAACACTCGTGTAAGCACTGAATGTTCACGGAGCAAACTTGAGGACCGTGCGACCGCTGCGATAGCTAAACCCAGACTATGATTATCAATGACTCTAAAACAGTTCAGCTATAAATATGGAAGTTTACTCATTAGTGCACTGTACAGCACGTGTATTAAATCTAGCCCAGCGTATTAAAGACGGCTTTGAAACAGGAAAGGTCACGGGGGATGGCATTTTTTAATCCAATAACATCTTACGACACAGTCAAATATCAAATGCTTCCGGGCTAAGTGTATGGTATAATTAACGATTACTATCTTCCATCAATTATTCATGATTTTGCTCAAAATAGAAGGTTTCTCGTACAAAGGTCAGCGCAGACGATGGAGGGTGCAAAAGAACAGGTTACCACAGGGTAGTATTTTGGCTCCTCTGTTGCCTAATCTTTATTACCCCTGCCAAAAAAACACACAAAGTCGCATCTACGCCGATGATTTCGTCTTCGATTCCCAGAGTGAGAGTTTTGAAAAGGTGGAACTAAATCTGAACACCGCTTTGGAGGTGCCAGGTAAATACTACTGTAAGAGCCGGTTAAAACTAAATCTCAGCAAAACACAAATGTGCAGTCCGTCTGAGGAACAAACAGAGCTTGAGGAAACTTCGAGCGAGTTGGAGAGGAGTGTCGCTAGAGCACGGTTTCGAGCTCAGATATCTTGGGGCCACTCCTCGCCTTACATAAACTTTCAAGCGGCACACTGTCTTAATGTGAAACAAAGCGTATAGGCAAGAAACGACATATTGTACGAAATTACGAGAACATACCAGGGGGCAGCAAAAAACAACCATTATAAGATCACCACCCTCCTCTGTCAAGACTGACGTGCAGGAAAAAAAGTTTCATGAGCGCAGCAGATAGTACTGGCCAGCAGACTTTTCCAGACTGATTGTGTAGAAGATGAGGACTGCACTCCATCGTATGATACCACTGGCAAACATGGTTGTTGGTTTCGCTGAAGAATGACCTTTGTCATAAACTCTAAAGAGGCAGAGAACAGGAGTTCCAATGTTAAAAGCCGGCCGTGGTGGCAGAGCGGTTCAGGCGCTTCAGTCTGGAACGCCGCGACCGCTACGGTCGCAGGTTCGAATCCTGCTGCGGCCGTGGATGTGTGTGATGTCCTTAGGTTAGTTAGGTTAAGTAGTTCTAAGTTATAGGGGACTGATGACCTCAGATGTTAAGTCCCGTAATGCTCAGAGCCATTTGAACCATTTATTTTGTTTGATTTTATTTTATTTTATTTTATTTTTTTTTTTTTTTTGCAATATCAAAAGACAGCTTGCAGAAAGGGGTTATTCCACACCAACAGTCCTTGGTAACGGTGGAATTAAACAAACTACGGAACACTTATTCCAATATAGGCTCTGTCCTGCAAGATGTGCACAGTAGCATTAGTGACCTGATCTCTGCAACCACTGAAGCCGTAGTGATTGCCAAATAGTGATTTAAACTTACTTAAATTGTCATATTTTTTTTCTTTCCTTCAATATTCCTACAATTTGTTCTTCAAAGTTCAATTAAGCATTAGCTGATAAGTGACTCTGACGTTCGAGTTCAACTATAACACTGCAGGTTACGTCTTGCAAGGTGTATCGTCGTCTTCAAACTTTAAACTAAGCATTAGTTCATAAGTGCTATTATGTGGGTATCAGTGATGATTCAGAACTTTATGACCGTTCCCTTCCGCCACGTTGGATGCGCCTGGTGGCCTTGCGGGCTCGTTATGCGGTAACAAAAGTATGTAAGCAGGGAGCACCCCAGCGAAGATATGGGCTGCAAATGGGGAAATCCTTTGAAGTAAGCGACTTTGACAAAGGATAAATTATCGTTAGGCGAAGACTGTAAGCGATTATCTATAAAACGACGAATCTGGTCGAATGTTCACGTGCTACTGTCGTGAGCATCTACGGAAAGAGGTAGGAGGACAGTGAAACTACCACTAGGCTCTAAATAGTTGGACGTACATAGCTCTTCATGGAACGTGAGCTTCGGAGGATTGTCTGCTCTGTAAAGAAGGATAGGTGATGATCTGTGACATCTTTGCCGAAAGCACAATGATAGTGAACGCAAAACTGTTTTGGAGCACACCGTTGGTTGGTTGGTTGTTTTGGGGGAAGAGACCAAACTGCGAGGTCATCGGTCTCATCGGATTAGGGAAGGATGGGGATGGAAGTCGGCCGTGCCCTTTCAAAGGAACCATCCCGGCATTTGCCTGGAGCGATTTAGGGAAATCACGGAAAACCTAAATCAGGATGGCCGGACGCGGGATTGAACCGTCGTCCTCCCGAATGCGAGTCCAGTGTGCTGGAGCACACCGTTTGTCGTACATTGTTGAACATGGAGCTCCGCAGCAGACCACCCCTACGTATTCACATGTTGACCTAATGGCTTCGTCAGTTACGATTGCAGTGGACACAGAACAATCAGAAGTCTACCGTTGATCAATTGAAACATGCCCGCCCCCGGTAGCTGAATGTCAGCGTGACGGATTGTCAATCCTCTGTGGCCGGGTTCGATTCCCGGCTGAGTTGGGGAATTTTCTCCGCCCAGGGACTGGGTGTTGTGCTGTCCTCATCATCATCCTATCATCCTCATCGACTGCAGGTCGCCGAAGTGGCGTCAGATTGAAAGACGAACGGTCTGCCCGGCCGGGGGCCCTAGCCATATATTTAAATTAAATAATGGAAACGTGTCGGTTCTTCGGGTAAGGCGCAGTTACGCTACACTAGGTCGATGGTGGTCTCCAAAAACGCCGTCATCGAAGAGAACGGCGGCTCGAAACGAGCAGCGCGCCACGGACACAGGCTGGTGGGAGAAGTATTATGCTACGGAAAACATTCTCTTACGTTTGCATGGGACTTCTGACAGCTGCGAACCACTCGCGTCTCTTCATGTTTAATGTCTTCCCCGATGGTTATGTCATCTTTTAGCAGTTTAATTGTGTATGTCTATGTCTGCGTGCCAGAACTGTGCCCCAGTGGTCTAAGGAGCATGATAGTGAACTCACATTGATGTCCCGGTGACCAGATTTGCCTGACGTAAATTCTGTGGAACCCATCTGGATCGCTATCAGGCGCCATCATCACATACGCAAATCAGCAGCTCGTTATTGTCGCGAAATACGTAACCTGTGCGTAGACGTCTAGTGCTACATATCTCCAAAACCCTACCAACGAACTGTCGGATCCCTGTTAGGCAGAATCAGGGATTTATTTCGTTTCAAACACGGACAAACAAGCTATTAAGCGGGTGATTATAATTTTCTGGCTCATCAGTTACAGGGTTATTACAAATGATTGAAGCGATTTCACAGCTCTACAATAACTTTATTATTTGAGACATTTTCACAATGCTTTGCACACACATACAAAAACTCAAAAAGTTTTTTTAGGCATTCACAAATGTTCGATATGTGCCCCTTTAGTGATTCGGCAGACATCAAGCCGACAATCAAGTTCCTCCCACACTCGGCGCAGCATGTCCCCATCAATGAGTTCGAAAGCATCGTTGATGCGAGCTCGCATTTCTGGCACGTTTCTTGGTAGAGGAGGTTTAAACACTGAATCTTTCACATAACCCCACAGAAAGAAATCGCATGGGGTTAAGTCGGGAGAGCGTGGAGGCCATGACACGAATTGCTGATCATGATCTCCACCACGACCGATCCATCGGTTTTCCAATCTCCTGTTTAAGAAATGCCGAACATCATGATGGAAGTGCGGTAGAGCACTATCCTGTTGAAAGATGAAGTCGGCGCTGTCGGTCTCCAGTTGTGGCATGAGCCAATTTTCCAGCATGTCCAGATACACGTGTCCTGTAACGTTTTTTTCGCAGAAGAAAAAGGGACCGTAAACTTAAAACCGAGAGATTGCACAAAACACGTTAACTTTTGGTGAATTGCGAATTTGCTGCACGAATGCACACTGTGTCTGTTCACTTCACCATTAAGAAAAAATGTTGCTTCATCACTGAAAACAAGTTTCGCACTGAACGCATCCTCTTCCATGAGTTGTTGCAACCGCGCCGAAAATTCAAGGCGTTTGACTTTGTCATCGGGTGTCAGGGTCTGTAGCAATTGTAAACGGTAAGGCTTCTGCTTTAGCCTTTTCCGTAAGATTTTCCAAACCGTCGGCTGTGGTACGTTTAGCTTCCTGCTTGCTTTATTCGTCGACTTCTGCGGGCCACGCGTGGAACTTGCCCGCACGCGTTCAACCGTTTCTTCGCTCACTGCAGGCCGACCCGTTGATTTCCCCTTACAGAGGCATCCAGAAGCTTTAAACTGCGCATACCATCGCCGAATGGAGTTAGCAGTTGGTGGATCTTTGTTGAACTTCGTCCTGAAGTGTCGTTGCACTGTTATGACTGACTGATGTGAGTGCATTTCAAGCACGACATACGCTTTCTCGGCTCCTATCGCCATTTTGTCTCACTGCGCTCTCGAGCGCACTGGCGTCAGAAACCTGAAGTGCGGCTTCAGCCGAACCAAACTTTATGAGTTTTTCTACGTATCTGTAGTGTGACGTGACCATATGTCAATGAATGGAGCTACAGTGAATTTATGAAATCGCTTCAATCATTTGTAATAGCCCTGTATATAGTTTGATACTTCTGATACGAATAAATAAATTTGTACACATATGGCTGGGGTAATGGCTCTGAGCACTATGGGACTCAATATCTGTGGTCATCAGTTCCCTAGAACTTAGAACTACTTAAACCTAACTAACCTTAGGACATCACACAACACCCAGTCATCACATGGCAGAGAAAATCCCTGACCCCGTCGGGAATCGAACCCGGGAACCCGGGCGCGGGAAGCGAGAATGCTACCACACGACCTCGAGCTGCGGACGGCTGGGGTAAAGACTAAAGAAGCTTGCTTCACTGCAATAGCCATCGCCGAATTCGGAAGCGTAACCCACAGTTACCATCAAACGCTGAAGGCTGTCATTACCTTTTATATGGAACTCTCAATGTAGGCCAGGTAACGGAGTCGATGACCGACCGATGCGTCTGACGCAGATGTGACTCTTTTCCACTCCCATGTTGCATCACAGCAGACATCATTCAAAAGATCAAGAGCCTCCGGAGAACAGAAGAAGGTTTTACGGGGTGATGACACACTTTCTATTCATGCTGGAAGTTTCACGACTTACTTTTTGCGTGAATGTGTGGTGGCGACAACAAAGTTAAGGTGAAGTCTTGTGACAACCAGATGTTGCTTACCAAAACTTTGGTTCTGTCCATTATTTTTCGTCCATGGCGAAATGGAGGCAAATGTTCTCGTAGACGTTTTAGACAACGACGTACTTCCCACACTGTTGTAACTGTTTGGAATCGCATTTCACTGTAATACCTAGATAATGCTTTGTCTTCAAAGCAGGGGGCGTCTAGGCTGGTCTGTTAAGTACTGCAGCCTTTCAGCCTCAGTTTCACGCAACATCTCTGGTATGAACCAAAGAGTAGGTAGCTCAACAATCAACTATGCCGGTACTCCCCACACCTCTACGACAACTCACTTTTAAAAGCTGTTGTCACAAAACATAGTTGTATTGCATTGTATGGAACTGGGGACCTAGAAACGACGGAGAGGATTCGGCCCCGCCGTAGCCCTGAGTGGTACACAACGCCACAACAGGCTACAGCAGTGCACTCACCCCACCGTCGCCGGCCGTTGTGGGTGAGCGGTTCTAGGCGCTTCAATCCGGAACCGCGCTGCTGCTACGGTTGCAGGTTCGAATTCTGCTTCGGGCATGGATGTGTGTGCTGTCCTTAGGTTAGTTAGGTTTAAGTAGTTCTAAGTCTAGGGGACTGATGACCTCAGGTGCTAAGTCCCATAGTGCTCAGAGCCATTTCAACCATTTTTCACCCCACCGCCGCCCAACACGGAGCCCAGGGTTACTGTTACTGTGCGGTTCGGCCCCCAGTGGAGCCCCCCCCCCCCCCCCCGGAACGTCTCACACCAGACACCAGATGAGTGTAACCCCAATGTTTGCGTGGAAGAGTGATGATGGTGTACGCGTACGTGGAGAAAGTGTTTGCGAAGCAATCGCCGACGTAGTGTAACTGAGGCGGAATAAGGGAAACGTAGTCTGTATGAACACAAATGAGCAAACAGCTCTGATAATTGGCCATTATTAATACTTAAAATCCAAAGAGCAAGTAATTCATGGAAATATAGGACTAAACATAGTGCTGTTCCAAACATGTCACAAGCAAGAGGTTAGCCGGAAAACTTCGACTGTGGACACAGCGGAAAATACGTAACAACATTTCCAAGAACTAAAATTGCAGTGCAGTCTGGAGTAGCATACAAAGCGAAACGCCAGTCCTTAGGTAACCGATCAAAAATTTAATAGTTTTCTTATTTTAGTGTCGAGTAAGTAACTGAAAAAAGTTTCGACCACTAAACATTGATAAATTGATCAGTTTCGGTGTTTTAAATGGCTTGTCTGATTCCTGGCAACAGTACTGTAGATGGTGGGGAAACATCTTATTCCTATCTCAGACAGGAGTCAATTTTATTTGAATCAACTGCGAAGTCCAGTAGAGCCGCTAATGTCATCAGGAAGACCACAAGCCCTATACCATTGCTGGCTGTGTGAATATCTAAAAAATCAGTAGAATCTTAGTAGCAAAGAGCTGATGAGGCCATAAGGTGACTCTTTGGATCCTACAAGTACTGCGCAAAAATCGAATGCATACTTTATCTGTGAGGCGTGACAGGTTTATGACTGCTCTGTGTCAGAAGGCTCCTGACAGATATTAGACGCTATCATGGAGCCATTTATAGCTACCTATGGATTTCAAAGAAGGTTCGTCTCTAATCTATTTGCTTCCGGACCAGATACTCTGTCTGTTATCATAGTTTCCTTCAAGTGGATTGATATAACGGAGATAGTGATACGTCCAGTACAATAACCCAGATCTACAGAAGGTTATTGAGGGAGAGGAAGGTGCTGGAGATACAGAGAAATAAATAGCCACTGTCTTTCTACAAAGAATAATAATGAGTTTCTATAAACCTGCATACTAACAGAAAGAATTGCTGTAACGAAGTTGATGCTACTGACAGTCACGGTTGTCCAATCTAGTCGAAATTATTTTATCTTTTTTAAGAAACACAGAGCCCAGCGTCATTATTCAGAAGACAAACATCCAGGCGAGACATACTGAAGCAGACGTACCTCAAGGTCCAGTTGTGGGACCATGTCTACACCAACTACACTAATGCCACAGATCTCTACAGAAGCAATTCATACTAAAAAATGTCGTTAGAAAATTACACGCTCAGAAAAATGCAGAAATGGGCATTGTTTTGGAAGACTACAATAAATTCCAAGGGCCGTGTCAAATCAATCGAGATATTGTTAGCAGAAAAAAGGCAACTCACACCTTTCTATTCAAGTAATGAAACAACTGATCACGACATGGTGATTATTACAAGTGGACAAACAGCCTCAATAATAAACGAAATCGTGCTGCAGCTTCTTGGTGGTCTTTCTTGCAGGAACCTACACTCTGATCAGCCAGAACGTTATGACCACCTTTCTAATAGA